>NC_048913.1:4311508-4368791 GCF_011077185.1 Oxyura jamaicensis | reverse complement strand
CGTTACCGAGGCCAATCAATCCCTGCTAAGCATCCCAAGCTATTACCTGCTGCAGGGGAAGCTGCAGTGGAATGTTTTTGTAGCACCAGAACTTCGGAGAACTGCTTCTAGCATCGTTACCGAGGCATCACACCTCTAAGTACACCTCTTCCCCGGGGAGAGAACAACCAAGCAGCTGTCAGGGCAGTGCTGTTCCTACCATTTGTCACCATGTCCTGTGCCAGGAAGCAGCCCCAGGGTCGCTCAGCACCCCCAGCCCCAGCACTGCCCGTCTTGTTTCTCATGACCTACTTCAGGATCCACGCTGCCTCTCCTGCAGGGTCAGGTCTCTGTACAGCAGGACTGCACGTCTCAGCTCTGGCTGCAATACGACTGGAGAAACCTATTGCTGGCAGCACTCCTCTGGCACTTTCCAACGTAGCTTAAACAAAAATTTGTACCCTCTCTGGGGTACAAGCGTGCTGTATTTCAAGTCTGTCCCAACTCCTCTTGCTCCAGATGGAGATAGCTTGGGCAGAGCTATTGTCTAGCCAGAAGACGAGGGGCCTGGGCTTCCAAAGCCTCTAGCATTAACATAATGTATTCTGATTTAATGGCCTTAAAAGCAGAGAGGATCTTCTTCCCACAGAGCAGAACTTTGTCCTCAGCTATTCTGCCCTGATAACCCGCTCTTACCAAAGATAGACCAGAAGAGAAAGCACACGCATCTGACCTCCTTCCATTCACAAGCACTACAATCACTGGACACAGTGCTGCTATTGAATGCTCAGAAGGGGTTAGAGCCAGACACCTTCTTTCTGTCCGTGCCAAAATAGCGTCCTGTCATTCCTGGCCTCGTGCCCGTGATTCACTCCTATGCCGAGAGCACACTACAACCCAATCCAATACAGGAGGTGGCTGTTTCCCTGCTAAGAGCAGTTCTGTGCAGACAGCTCCACAGACTCGCTGGCTCTGAAGGGAGCTGCAGGCCTTGGCTTTGACCCTTCCAAAAACCTGGTTGCTGGAGCTGCTGCCATTCTATAAGCTGTTGTGGCAGCATAAGCTCGGTTCCTCTCTGTTGGTGAGAAAACACTTTGCCAAAAGCTCTCACTTCAAAAGATTTTGATTCTCGGGGCTTATTCAGCCTTTCCTGCTCTGAGCTCATCTGCTAAAAAGCTGATGGGAAGAAAGCTGACTATAGGAAAAACCAGAAGAGTAGTTTATGAAAGGAATACACCTATGCTGAGCGCTAAGATCGTGCCTCAGCCACTGAAGTGCTCGCCAGGTGCAAAGAGAAAATAGCACTACTGGCTGAGTAACACACCACTTGAGGGACAGTCCCCAACTTATTTTTTCTGAGCTAAGCCTTCCCTTGAAAAAGATCAATTATGTTGTGGCTCGTGATAGAAATAGGTTATGAGGCAACAGTCTCAGTGGATAGGTCAGCTGCTTTGCAAAGAATTTAGTCACACTCCATGACAGGATAAGCTGAATACCCTGACCATCCAATCAGCCTTGTTTTTAAACCAGTTTAAAGAACCAAGAGCTGAAGTAACTCCATTTTTCAGTAAGAGGCAGCACAACAGTTCTGCAGACTTTCACCTGGGTCCAGCATGGCCCAGGCTTTGTTAATACACTGGGAAGTCCCTGTTGTATGCAGGTGTTTGCTTCCAGAGTTAGACAGGATTTCTCTAACCTAAAGAAGCTTCCTCTGAAGTGTCAGTGGTTGCCTACAAACCCAGTGAATAAGAGAGGAGTTTACCAGAGGTGCTTAAGCAGCAGGAGCTGCTACCTGGCCCTTCCTCTCTGTTGTCTGAGCAGTATGCTTTCTGCCCACACTAACACAAGACACAGCAGGTCTGCAAGCATTGGTATAGGTACCTCTGTTTTACCAAATTGAAGCATATTTCTTAAAGCACTTGTGGATCATACACCTATCCCCTCACAAGGCTCTCCTGGTTGTTCTGACAGCTCGGTTTTCAGGTGCCAGTGCAGCTTTCCATACCTCATGTCACCAGTGGCAGGAGTTTGACATGGCTGGCCCAGCGTCAAACAAACATGTTCTAAGCACAAATAAAAGCCTAGTATGCTACAGCCTTTGGGCAGACACCGTTCTGGAATGCAGGGGAAACACTACCCTTTTCATATCAATATTGCCAAATTTATTTCAGTAACAACATAAATCCAGATATTAATCCACTTCCTTCACCTCTCTCCTCCACCCTACCCAGAAGACTGAGTCACAGTCTGGCCCAGGGGGAACCTCTGACTATGAGAGATAAGACTTTAGCACATTTGGACAGCCAAACTTATTACTAAGCTTAGCTAGGGATTGAGGTCCCTATTAGTAAAAGACCTGGCATGCAAGTTGGGCTGGCTGCAACATCCAGCCTCACACTGAAAATCAGCACAGCCTGCCCTGAAAGAAACAAAGCAAGCTGCTTTCTTCAAAGACTGGACATTCCCCTTTCCTCAGGCGGGGACATCTCTTCCCACTCCTTCCTGCAGGAGATTTTAACAAGTCCCTTCATCAGGCACTGCAGGATGGCGATTGTCCCTCAGGGACTGTTCCCTAAGAAAGGCACCAGGATTACATTGCAAAGAACAACTGTCCAAAAAGGCCATTCCTGCTGAGACCTCAGTAGCGCTGTAGGAAGGCTTGTCATCACTCCAGAAAAACTGGCACCTCCTTCTCCCACTATACCTCTCCAAACTTCACTTGCTCCCTACAGCACCTTATTAACAACACGTTACTCAGCCAGACAAGCTCTGTTTCAGTTGCCACTAAGGGTTTGGAGATTTTCCCACTGCTGCCATGAAATCCTCACCTCTTCAGGAAAGTGAAAACCCTTCAGGATGGTGTACTAAGCCCGCATGTAAGCGGCAAATTAGTGTTGCTGGAACAAATACAGAGCTATACTCACGGTCGAGTCCATTCAAGTAGCGCATCCGAATTTCACAGTGTCCCCACACTGCGCTCACCACGGGGTACAGCTTTTTCCCTTTGAGTCCCCGAAAGGCAACACCCATGTACTGCCCATCCACAATGAAGCTCAGCGTCCCATCGTCCATGTCCAGAACCACCAGGAAAGAATCCGGCACAATGAAAGTTTCATCTGGTTCTAGGAAGGCAGGGTAGGTTTTACTTGGCTGGTTCTTGCCATCGTGGTACAGTCTGTTGCGCCCCAGGTCCCATCCCCACGACTCGTGGTTGTTTCCTACAAGCGTGGTGTACCCTACAGAGTGCAGAGGGGCATCTGCTGTTGCCACCCCTACCACAGCGTGTGTCCCTCGCTGCCGCATCGCCCACGTGATCTGCCACACGTGCAGTCCTCGCGTGTATCCTACTTTGCCTCTGATAGCGTCTGTACTCTGAGCCACCGGATGCCGGTGAAATATCAGTTTGTCATCCTCCTTCACAAATACATTCAGCGAGCGATCGTCGTTGTTCCATGAATGCAGTAACTGGACTTCGTACGACACCGGAGGCATGTCCAGTAGCAAGTCCAGGCGTGTGGGTTTGCTGTAGTCAAGTCCCTGCAGCTCCTGTTTCAAAGGCCTGTATACCGGGTCTCTCATATCCACGGTCTTTATCCCACCTGTGACCTTCTGACCCATGGTGCCTTCTGGTTTTGCCTACTTGTAGGCTCCCAAAGCAAGCTCATCAATTTGCCCAGCTGCTTCTGCTGTCATTCAGCCCCACAGGAAATGTTGCTTGGAGACCTTGTCGAGATGTACGCTAGTCAGTATTGCCTAATGGATGGAAAGAAAAACAAGAGACAAGTTAAACATTACCACATACAGCCTTGTATGCAACATTTACAGAGCTGTTTCAATCCATTTATCTTGACAATTCATCCTTCCTTGCCACCAGCACGGGGAACGCATGCCACCTATGCAGTGTGCCCTGCAGAGCAGAGAGAGCATATAGATCAAACAGACAGGTACTGAGTCTGTCCTCTTCAGAGAAGGGCTCAAATTCCTCCTCTTGTCTAAAGAAGGTGTGGATTTGGCCACCAGAGCTCCTCTCTTTACAACGTACCCCTCCTTATTACAGCACTACTGAACCTTGAGAGCTGGTCCGTGGTCAGACTGACTCCATTTGTCCTTTGCCTTGAATCACAGACAATATAGTAAGTCAGGCTGGATAAATTCAGCAGTGTTTCTTCTACACAGAAGATTCAGGACACAGTAATAATGCCTGAGATTTCAGTGCCCCAGGACTACCTTTGCCTGACCTACCAGCTCTACCTGATGCCACAAGACCAGGCTGAGCAGGACATCCACCCAGAGAAGGCCCAGGCTGATCACTGGTGTTCATTACTCCAGCTCCTTCCACCCACCTTGGAGTTCTCCAGCCAAGGCCATCTGTACAGCTATCCACAGAGGAGCCAAAACACACAAGGCATTTTTAATACCCAGAAAGAGTCCAAACACCTTCAGTGAATTTTAAAACACACCAAGATTAGCAGGTTTGGGCCCTGTAGCAGCCTGCTACAGCTGACCAGGAGCAAAGGCTTGGTTTATACTGAGAACAGCTCTGCAAAACTCTAATCTGAGCCATCCCTAGCAGGAAAGGGCAGCACTACTGAATTAATTTCTCCCTCTGCTGCTATAGAGGGATGCAAAGCATTCATAAGTACAGCTTCCATTCCAGGGAAGGGAAATCAGGCTGCATTTCAGGAGGGCTACGTTTGTGTAGCATTTCAGGGAGAGGATCACAGGCTGGCAACTAGAGCAGACACTGCAAACAAGCCCAGTACCTGCAGTGTTTTTCCAGGGTTCAGAACAGCTTATTCACAAACACACTAGGTGAACACTTGGTGTTCTCCTAGCTGGTACTCAGCTGCCTCCTGCACAGGGCTCCCAGAGCAGACCTTAGATGCGGAAGCCTGAACTGCAGCCTTTTTTTTGGCAGATAGCCGTAGGAGTTCTTGGAAAACCCCCTTCAATGCAAGCATCCCCTGGAGTAAAGGCCACATACCACAGAGACATGCACACACAGGGATTGCCTGGTGGCATTATCCAGCCATAAATAGTTTGCTCCCCTCAACCTTTAAACAGTTCCAAGAGAGAAATAGAAACAGCACTGAACACAAGCCGTCTCCCCCCAGCAGTGACCAAGCAAGGTAGGAACCAGGCAGTCAGATGGAAGCTGCTCCATCCGGAGCCTTACAAACCTTCCCCGATCAGCTGGCAAGGCAGCCAGCAGCCATCAACACAGGTTTCAGGACACAGCTCAGCCCCGCTCCAGCTCTGGAAAGTACCTTGAAGGCCTGACTGTGCAAGTCACAGAACAGCAGATAAAGCTGCCGGGTCCAGCCTCAGGCGACACCCGCTGGCACGACGGGCTGCAGGGGATCACTGCTGTCAGGAGAGCAGCTACACCTCCCAGATGGCTCAGCTCAAGTGAGCAGCTTCAGCTGGGGCAGCTCCTCTTCTCCAAGAGGAAAAAAATTCCCAGCTTCAGATGCAGAGTCCAGGGGGAGGAGCGAGATTCTTCTCCATTTAGCAGTTTTCCTTCCAAATTTTAGAAAGCCCTCTAAAAGTTGAAGCCAGCTTGCCTGAAGAGACGAGCTTGCTGTGTGCGCCTCTCCTCCAGCTCTGCATCCACCGAAGTGGCTCTGCTCTCGCTCAGCAACACAAACAACCCTCTGTAAGGCAGCTGCCAAACTGGGGGCAGCTATTAGGAGAATTAAAAGTGGGAGGGGAGTGAACTGGCTTTCTAAGAAAAAAAGTGTTATTTTAACATTTCCTGAAGTGAGGCAATCAGTCGGGGCTCCTGCCAGCTACAGTCACAACACTTACTCACAACCAGGACCTCATCTGGCGTAGAAAATGAGCATGAATCAGGTCTGGTTTAAAAATAAGGTTACTGGACATTAGCAGCAAGGCTTCAGCTAGAAGGTGACAGGGAAGGTTCGTGTATGTCCTGGGTTACAGATCAATTCACCAGCTTCCCTACAACTTACTCCTACTCCAGGGTAGGCCATGGGAACGCTCAGCTGAAAACTGGTAGTTCTTAAATAAAAAAAGGGCAAGAAAAGGAGTCATCTTTAAGTGCAGAAGGGAAAAATCCTTGACATTCTTTAAGAGTCACATCCCAACGCACATTAGTAAGCAGCAGGATGGCTATTTCCTAACCATTTAGGGACCTCGGACGTATGGCACTGAAGGACAGAAGGCTCATTAAACAAATACCATTTAAATGAGATTCAATCACGTTACAAGCTGACAAGATGACTGAAAAGCATATATGTTAAGCACATACCATCCACAGCATCAAAACAAATCCTCTATTATTTAAGCCAGCTAGTCAATAGCTGAGAAGCAAGAAGGCACACAACAAATTGAGCAATGGCACGGTGACTGGATGCCAGCACTCCCTGGCACAATACCTGTGTTATTTATTTCTGCCCCACAGCTCAGAGTGCCACCACCACCTAGCACAGGCACTTGGGACGAGGTGCCTCTATGGCAGAGGCTCTCCCAGTCTCCAAGGGCACAGCCTCCCTCCTCTGTGAGCCTGCAGCATCAAACCAATGGATCCCAAGAGTAAGCTGCTGGTGTAAAAGCACCAGTATTGTCACAACATCACAAGTCATGCAAACTCACCCAGGGAGCTGTGTGGTAGTACTTAAACTTACATGTATCGCATTCAAGGGTTTAACAGCAGTTTCTCCCAAGTCCCTACTCTCCCATTTTCAAACCCTCATGCCTGAGATATAAAACCAAGGGCTTCAGCACTCCCAGAGCTGACACCAGCTCTGTTAGGATGAGAATTCTCAAGTTGCTCCAGCAGGAGCCTTCCCTTTCCTGGGAGATGCATGTTAATGCCGGCTGAAAGCTAAGATTTTTAAGAGTTTCAATTTTTAAAAGTCTCACTGCACGTCACTTGCTCAGGCTGGGAGTAGGACCATCAGGCTGCTGAGACTGAGCTGTGCTCCTCTGCAGAAAGCACCAGATGAGCTACCTGGCATTCCCAAGGCTTATGGCACATGGACAAGGGCCGTCAACGAAGCACTGGCTACAGCGCGCTTGGAAGCCTACAGGCGAGTTCAGCTGTTGGAACATTGATTAGGATAAAGGAACAAAACATTGGCAGGAGGGAGAGAGGCAGATTTCCTGAGAGCTGTACAGTACATGTGAGAACACTGCATAGGAAGCAACAACCAAAACAAAGCAGCCTGCCAGACTGCAGGAGTACCGATGCAGACTGTTTTGAAGTGCAATGCTTGAGAGAAGCAGGAACACAGTTCTGCACTCCCCATTAGCAAAACAATGCCTCGTTCATTATAACTTTCCCTCCTGCCAACATTAGCTTTTATCTTATTTTTCTTGAAGCTTTTTCTTCTCCCTCTCTTCACCAGAAAGGGAATCACCAGTTCAAGACAAGGACTTCTGAAACACTTTTTTGTAGGATACCGTCTCACTGCCTGCTCCACGAAGAAAGCTGCCTTTCCTCAACACAAGCACCAGTCGCCACTTGCCTTAGTTGTGACTCTTTCCCCAGGCAGACTAATACCATAGGATGAAGCCAGAATAAACAGAAACAAAGGGGAAAAAAGATTGCAAAGGCGTCAATTAGACTGAGAGCAGGTCAGATACCAAGCACCATAGGCCAAGATTCAAGAGCAACATGGTTCATTATTAGGGCAAGGCAGTGATTTCAGCTCTGTGATTTCTGGCCCCACTGTCCCTTGCCTGGTCTAAAACGGCAGAGTACCACCTTGCCCTACAATCAGAGGTACAATTATGCCCCTTTTAAGAAAGCTTGGCCACACACAAGACAATACAGGCACTTTCCCTTCAGCAGGACAGAGCGAGAAGCTTACCCTCCTAAACTAACAAATTAATGCTCTGGATAGCTTTATGAAATGAAGACAGCCATAAATGAAAGGTTATGCTAGGGAGCCAGCCACTCCAAAACCCTTCAGCAGTTAGAAGCTGAAGTACAAGTGGCAGAAGTGCTTTTACCTATTGCATCAACAGCTCAGGCTTGCTGGAATACTGCTCTGCTTTATAAACATAATGCTCCATTTTGCTCCCATGCTATTTTCAGTTTTTATTGCTGATCTTCAAGACTTAAAAGCTTCAGAACAAAGTTATAAGTGTGTCTCAGAGAGAAACGCTCACTGCCATTTTCAGGGAGTTAGATCTCCCCTCAGTTTAACTGTTCAGAGCAAGGAGATTTGCCATACTAGAAAGAAATGCCAGCCTTCAAAACTACTGCCTGCTGGAGATAGATCAAGGTAGGAGATAGCAAAGACATTTCAATGGATGGTGTCAAAGTTCCAGCTGCTAAATGTTTTTTTTTTTTTTTAAAAGGCTTTGCAAAGAAAAGAACATGTACAAAGCAGAGTTGGTTTCCAATTTCTATTTAGGCAGATCATTTGCCTATCACAGACCTCTCCTGAAGCAGTCACTATAATTTAGTTCACCACCATGCTGTGTACAACAGAGCAGAACCGTCCTGTGCCCATGGCCCCTTCAGCTCGTAGCCATACTGTCAGAACCCAAGAAGGCTGATGCCACACAAACAGCAGCCTCGACTACCTCCAGCAGGATATTTTGTTTCCTGGTGTGAATCAAGTAGCTAGAATTTGGTTTCAGTCACTCCCCTCCTGTCACCCAGAACCTGGGGAACACCTCACACGCATTAGGCTAAGCAGTGCCTTGGTTCACACAGAGGTTTAAAAAGTCACCCAAATCTAAAACGCTGTCTATCATTCCAGGACAATTCACCTCATTCTTACCTATGCCAGCATTCAAACCCATTCACCTCATCTGAGCACACAGATGCGATCCCAGCTATCAATACAGCGTATGCAAGCCAGAGAATACTCACTCAAGAAGCCCTCGTTGTTTCATCTGAAGCCAAAGAGCTGTTCCCATGCAAGTTTTTTCCACACAGCAGGAGGTTGTGTCAGGTAGCTACGTCTCAAAGTGACACAGGAATTTTAACAGGCTGCTGTACAGATCTTCAGCTCTATTTGGAAGCAGCTTGCACAGCAGCGAGAGCCCTCAAAGTCCAAATCATGTCTTCACACAAGGCAAAGCATTTGCAGTAGCCATGCAGAAAGTCACTGCTGGTTCCTTTAACAACCCCCGAGCCAGCTCCTGAGCTGCCAGAGCGCTGCCAAAGCCTCTGCACAGCACGGATGGCTCAACCCAAAATGCAAAAGGGCATCGAGTTCTAGGAGCAGCCTATCCAAAACAATGAAAAGCAAAGAACACTTACTGGAAAATGCATGCAGTTGTTTAAGCACCTGTGAGGCACTCAGCCACTGAAAACAGATGTTTTCATTAGGTCAAGTACTGGCAAGTCATTCTCCTTCAGTTACAAGCTTTACCAGAAGGAAGGACCAGAAGCACTTCAGTCAGTTACAAAAAGTTTTATTAATGTGACTGCAAATAACTTAGCTCCTCACGGGTCTTCCCTTGCTCTGCAGCTCAACACCTCCAGAACACCTGTCTGGAGCATCAGTTACACCATTACATGAAAGCCCTGCAACTCCTTGATCTCCCATCCAGTTTTACTTGAAGCCTATTTCTTCTAGTTTACTGTGGCTTATGTTTTCCCCCTTATTTATAAGGCTCCTTCTATAGATAAGAGTCCAAGCTTTCAAACACAGACAGCATACTCTGCAGACAGTGAATCAAAGCCCTACCCTGCAGATTTCCAGTCTGGAAAACCTCAGGGTAATGACAGAAAACATTCTACACAATCATTTACTTGCTTAATCTTTTGGAAAGCTGAACTAAAGAACACAGCTCTAGTAAATGAGACCACAGAAAAAGAGACATCTACTTTTGCTCAGGTTTCCATGATTTTACTAGAAGAACATTAAGTAAACTTGGTGCATTTTCTTGGGCTGAATGTTCATCCTGCAAGCTAGTGGATAAAGAAGCTAAACTGATAGGAGCTGCACTACTGCTACTTTGACTTATTGGCTGGCAGCAGCTTACCTGGAAGATGTGCAAGGTGATTCCAGGTATCTGACATGCTGGCTTCGTACACAACCCCCAGAGGCCCTTCACACAGAGCTATCCACTTTGACATGAACTTTAGGATCTGCTTCACCAGAGTTTCTCCTCACTTTTAAGAGCAGATCCCTTGATCACATAGGCCTTCTCTAAAACCAATGTTCATTCTTTGCTTTTGTTGCTTGATGCTATAAAATCATCCTAAGAGCATGGGGAAGAAAGGAACTTGCAAGCCTCAAATGTAAACAGTATTCAAGCCTTAGTCCCAAAGAATCAGGACTCCCTGTTTCATTTAGCCTTAATTCCTGGGCATTGAAGAAGTAGTGCCTCGCTTGCAGCATGCATTTCTGCCTCCTGCAGAAGGTGATCACAGCAAGGCTGCGACACCCCCACATCCAGCCCTGACGCAACCATTTCGCCAGCGCTCTAGCTTTAACACCCTTCCCACCCCATTAAATATTGGGCAAAGCCTTGCAGGGGGAGTAACCTTACCTACTCTGAAGTTCCCAAGTGCTGCATTAGCAGGGAATGAGCAGCTACAAAGCAGATGACAGGAACGATCGCACCAGACGTGGTTAGAGCTGGTTTTGGAGTGTTGCAATTGTGCAATTGTTCCTAGATCAGGGCTGGGCAGGCAGCATTTATTACATAGCATTGGTTTTGGCAGCACTGGCAAGCCTCCTTGCTATCTCACTCTCTGTAGAAGGCTGCCACGGTGCCACGGGGGCAGATTCCCCAGCCCCACCTAGCAAGGAGCAGCAGCAGCTTGGCTCAGCAGGTTTAGCTGCTGGCAGGGCTGCGTGGCCTCTGGAGAAAGTGAAACCACAGTCACTGAGATCAGAGGTAGGGCAAGAAAATTTCAGCACGTGTCCCAGCAAAGAGCAGAAAGGAACATCCTGGAGCAGAATGAGGCCCCTGACATGAACTGCACAAGGATGTCGGGGATGGGGAGAAGAATTTCAGTGTTTGGCAGTGACCTCCCCAGGCTACAAAGCCAACAAACCACCTCACAAAGCCAACAGCCTCATTCTCCTAAGCAGCACATTTCATGGTCTTGGTTACCAAGAGCTTTGCTCTCCTGCATATTAGGCAGCTGGCAGAAGTGCATTCACCCTGAGACACCCCAGAAGAGGCTTCTAAGGAAGCCAAGAGCTTGCCACTGTACCACATCACTGGGATTTGTAGCCACTGAGAACTAGCTTGTCCATATGAATGCAAAACTCCAATGATCTTCTCCTCGGGATGATCGAGACAGTTTCTACAGATTTTTCTAGCTATTTTTGCAGTGCTGAAAGGCAGGGCGATGAGGACAGCATGCCCTCTTACACCCTGAATGGAGGGGCTGGTTCTCCAGCACAACACTGAAGCTACTCACAAGTCACCACTCCCAAGTAAGCTAAATCTGGAACAACCCAAAAACCTGGAATAACCCATCCTCAACTGAGCCACCTACTAGAAACCAACATGAACAAGTCTCCTCTATCCACCTACCTAGCCAGCTCCCGCTAAGTGCGGTGCTGCAGAACCTAGTAGAAAGGACTTCTCAGCAGCAGGAGAGGTAGCTCTGAGAAGTATTTGTAATAACGGAAGGAACTCAGGCAGGAGTCCTGCAGCTCTTGCCAGAGAGAGACTGCTATTGAATATTGGTTACAAATGGCAATTTTGGTTGCACCAAAACTAAGATTTTCTTGAAATGAAAGAGTGAACTCCAGCAGATTTCCCTTACAGAGGAAGTTCGGGGGATATATCAGAAAGGTCATTAGATTCTTTGCAGCTCTGTTTAAGGTAGCTCCCAGATCCCACAAATGCCAGTTAATGCAAGTTAAACACCAAGCATGGTATTTCTCCAAGGCTCTTCAAAATAGCTTCTCAGAGGTAGACTGCAGCTATGTGCTCTGGCAATGCCACCTTTGGTGGGCATCAAGCCTTAAAACAGCCGAGATTTGCAGCGCTAAGCTCTCCTTTGCACTCAAGCCCTGTGCTTAGGGACAGGCTCATCCTTAACGAGCCTTCAGAACCACAACAGCACATGTGTTCTTCCCCAGCCTCTCCCATTTATGACTAAAGTGTACTCACAGGCACAGCACTCAGATCAGCTTGCCACTCTGACATAACAGCTTGTCCACCAGCACAATCCATGACCTTGCACCCAGCCCACGTGCCTGAGCATACCCCACGGACTGCAGACAGCCTTGTTTCGTAACACACATCGGGCTGGAGACTTCCCTTCCTGAAAGGACAAGTGGTAGCAAGGCATCTCATCAGGACCTCTGTCTCCCTCCCAAGTAGAGGAAGCCAGCTTGAGCACTGTAATCTGTATCCATAGAGGCTGGGATCAGCTCTAAGAGGCTCTCAGTCCCTGCAAGCCGTTACATTTTTGGCGTGAGAGCTGTTAGCCTGTCTTCCTATGGTCAGTCTACTTACACTAATACTCTCAAGCAATTCTTTTGTAGTTTTTCCTGAAGCTGCTTCAAGGATGCATTGCCCTCAGTATCCCAGCAGGATCAGAAGGACGTGTAGCTTAGACCAGTTCTACAGCTGGCTTCAGACCTCTGCCTTGCAGGCAGCACTGCTTCTCGTCTCCTTGCCCTGCGATGCGTCCATTTCCCTTCCACTCTTACTCACAGACCAGGGCTGTTACACAGCAAACACTGCTGAACTCAGGACAGCAAGACTCTGGCTAGAAGTGGTTCATTTATTGGTGTTGTAACAGACAGATGTGAGAAGTTGAGCAATTCGCTGTGGTTTCCCTGCATGCTCATTGTACAAAGCCTGACTCCAAGCAGATCCTTACCACTAAGGAGCACTGCCACACAGGCACATCAGTACCTGCACAGCAGGGCAAGCAGCATCGTATGGCACAAGGAGTTTGGTTAAGTTCACCCTGGGGCCTGAGAGAAGACACAGTGAGCGGGGGCTGAACAAACAAGCCAGAGAGCTAGCGACTAAAGCTTTCCCCAAAGGCAGGATAGTCCCAAGTTTACCATCCCACACAACTGACAGCTCCGCATCTTAGCCAAGGGCTGAGAAATGTAGCCAGCGTCCCTTCCCATGTCCCACATCTGCAGCTGCAGCAGTGACCTTCCTTACACCTCTCCCCTTTGCTCTTCTCCAACATCCTGCTGGTCTAGAATAGCACTTCGTAGCCAACTGGCAAAATGCTATTTTCCAGAAGCAACTGAACTATAGTTTCTAGCAAGTTATTTCCTGGCAACTGTTACAAGCCTAGGGAACTGATCTGATCAACTCCAGTGCCAGGTGGAACTCTGCATCTGCACCATGCTTGGTGCCACAGGACAGACTGTCGCATGCTCAGACACCAGCCCAGCTATGTTCTCCCTGTGGCCCAAGTCAGCAATACATACGAATGGATTGCAGACATTCCTTGTTTTTCCAACACAGAGGTTGTGGACAGGCTGGAGTGGGGACATGCTGTAGCTGATGAAGATCAGATGCGGGGAGTTCAGCTTTGAGCCACAGCTCTGCGCTCCAGATAGATTCTTTTGGAGGAAATAGAAAAAAGCTGTGCCTTGGCAGTTGTGCCTGAGCCAAGACAGGACCTGTATATGGCTTTATAGGAGTAGGAAGACCCCGACAACTCCTTTCTTCCTCTGAGGAAAGGGCAAGGAAACACCGCAGCAAGGTTACAAAGCAATGCAGCTACTGCAGATAGAAACCAAGTTAGCGCAGTTGCTATACTTTTACCTAGAGCCCTATTCCTGCTCGGAGTGCTTTGCAGACGTTAGTCATCAGCACGGCCATTCTGCAGAGCAAGCCGTTTCCAGCCGATGCACTGAGACACTTGTTTGAACAACTTATGGGAGGCTACAACACGCTCCGCCAGCACAACGAGTCCTCCACGTGCTTCAGCACGCAGATACCCATTTAGAGGACACAGAAGCACTGGCTCAAATGCTTTCCAGACCAAGCGAGACATACTTGCTGCATACCAGGTTGTAGTCTCACTGGTCACATTTGGTCAAGTCACTTTAAGCTCCTGGTACCATTTCAAGTCTCAAACCACCAGACAAGTGATTCTTTTCCTCATTGCTTGTGTCAATAACACATTTTCTGGGGATAGGGTTTGCTTATATTGATACTAAGGCCATTTGGAAGCTTTTTCCAGGCTGACTGAGCAATGTCTTTGCCTTAAGAAAGAGGAGCTTATGTCCTAGAGTCTCAGGAGAGCTTATTTCAAGGAGAAAAACTAGGCTAGCACAGATCCCAACAGGAGAACTCACCTGCAAGAGGCACAGGCTTTTCACCATTATGATTTCTTAGCATGCTCTCAAGGGACAGCTCAGCTCTGCCTGCAGACTACAGAAATAAGTCATACAGGTAGCAAGAAGACAGGCCACATGCTTTTTTTTTTCCACCTTGCCCCGCGTATCACCTTTTGTACACTTTTGAACCTGTCTGACCACCTCAGTTGCCTTTTCCTTATGTTATTGAGATGTGGCATGTAAGCTAGTGGTGTTGCCAGAGAATGCCTCCCATCCCAGCAAGGCTGAAGCCTCCACTTGGCACCCTGCAAACACAGAACCCCCAGTTTAATGAACAAGCTACACTGGAAAGACTCGTTTGTGGGACTAACTACCAAGCACACGAACGGTGCTTGTCTTAGAGCTTCCCTGTCCTTTAGCAGCCACCTCTATGCTGCTTTTCTACTGCCACACCAATTAATCAGACCAGTTTCTAGAACATTTTCTATAACCAAGGATTATACTGAGGCTTCTGCTCAGATACTGCATAGCACTGACCTCACCTAAGGGCTCCTTCAGGGCAAGGGGCTGACTTGAGCTCTGCAAAGATCTTAGAAACTCCAAGACAAGTAGAAGCTCCGAGTGTTAATGCAATCAGCAGGGAAGCATCTCTGATGAGCTCCTCAGGACCTGTAGATTAAGTGACTACACAGGAAGAAGCACCAGTGTCTTCCAGAGCTCTTTTCAGGTCATCTTCACAGAAAGTCATGAGGAGAGCAAGCCAATTAGAAAGTCTACATTTGGACCACACCTTAAAGTGTAAGATAGAGTTGCAGACAAAGGACAGCCTGAGCAGAGTCAGGGAAATGAACAGGAAGGACAAAGGACTCAAAAGGTACCTGCCCTGACAAAGCTGAGTTACAACACTGCAGTGCTGTAGTTTCCCTTTCAAAAGGGTTTCAAACTGACTAGGTTGGTCAGCTACTCTGGAACCTTTGTTGAAAGCCAATCTGAACTGGGATTTAAAAAAGGGAAGCAGGAATACGCACATACCTTCACTGTAGTTACTAATGGACCAGAGGATTGTGGATTGTCATCCAGTCACAGTTCATTCCAGTGCACTGAAAGCCACAATGAGCAGTGCTGCATTAGTCAGTTCCTCTCCTCCAGCCCTTCCCATCCCATTCCTCACCCGGCTTGCACAAGCGTCAATGCAAGCACGCTGAAGTCTGAACTGGGAACCCGTCCAGGAAGGTGCTGCTCCCCAGGCTTGTTCACTGCCTGGCACTGCAAGCCTTTGTCCCAGCTCACAAGAAGGACAGAAGCAAGCAACAACCATTTTGGCTGGCACTACTCTCCAGAAACCACTCCATAGTGGGAGTTTAACTGTATAGTTTAATACCAGTGCTAAAAAAAAGTCAGCACCTGGCCAAGTTGCCACATCAGCCACATGTTTCCCCCTCCTTCCCTCCAGCACTGAAGCTGGAACATCCCAAGACAAGCTGCATTTAGAAAGGCATCCCCTCCACAATTAGGCCACCAGAAGTTTTAAATGTCAGTGTTTATGTCCAAAGCTATTTGCATTAAATGCTACATAATCCATAGTGAGCCACCCTCTTATACAAGAGCTCTATTCTTTCAGTTATTTCCTCATTTACTGATTTGCACTTTACCTAGCACACCATCCAGCCCTCACATCCAAGTATCTTCATTCATTAGTGTTGCCTTGTAATCAGTAGATGTGGAGGAAAGCAGCAAAAATGAAGGTTGATTCTACCTCTGTCCAGAGTTTCTGTTCCTGTATTGGAGGCTCTTTTTGGCTAAGACTGCAAGAGTGGACAAAACAAGCCACCAGGAAAAAGGTTTTGGTAACAAAGCACTCCTTCCCCTCTGAAATGAGTTAACAATGAATCACTGTGGTTAAATGCTAGCAGCAGCATCTGTGTTAGAAGAAATCCATGCTAAAGTTCTCCACCATCACCTACCAAAACTCCCCATCTGTCTCCTTCCTAGCTGACAGCTGGGAAGAAGAAAGATAATTCTTACAGCTGTGTCTTGTGTTATCCACTCCCAGTCCAGAGTGGGAGGCTCCCATTTAGCTATCCTCAGCCTGGATAGATTTTTAGAAAGCCTCTCTCAGTATGTTGTGTTTGTAGGAACAAAGGGAGCAACGTGATTGCTATCTTGCTTGGGCTTGTCAGTCAGGCTGAAGAGTAAACCCATGGTCTAGAGCAGCACTTACTGCAGTTGGAAGAAGTCTTCTTTTCCTGGATAGCTGCTGTGCTGCTTTCAGTGGGCAGCGCAAGGCAAAGCACAACACCTCCCTATACACAGGGAGCCCAGCAAGAGCTGGTGGAATTTGCCTAGTACTCACCAAGTGTAATACCTGCACAAGAACAGAAACTGAGCTCTTACTGTATTAGCACCACAGATTTAGGTATCCCAGTCCTCAAAAAGCAGCATTTTCTTGTTTAAGCGACTTCAAAACACAAGATTCACAGCAGGTTGTTAGGATATCAGTCCCTGCTCCTAGAAACAATACCATGTATATGGCTGCAGCCATACAAAATCCAGCAGGATCTCTTTCCTCAGGAAAACCATTTGCAGTTTAAGCTATTTTAATATGAGGGCTGCCCAGCTACAGCCTCCTCCTTCCTCTTTTCATTTAGAGATGTCACAAGCACTGCTAACAGTAAAGCAAAAATCCCCACAGCAGAGCAGCTGCCAAGCACTAAATTACTCAGCCTGCTGCCCTCAAATACGTTTATTTTGTCTGCAGCTTCAGTACACATATCTACATCAAATACATCGATGCCAAAGGGGAAGTTGTGCAAGTGTCTGGTGCTGATGAGCAGCTCTACAGAATGACTTGAAATCTGGGCCACGCACTAGTAACAAAACCCTTGGTCCATTACAAGAGTGGATCTCCTCTCCCTCTGAGCAAAGCATTGAGCTTCTATAGCACCATAATCTGAATGTTGTCCTCTGTAAAGTTACAGGAACAGAGCAGCACATCCAGGAGCAGCAAAGCCAGCACCTTCTGGTGAGGAACTGCAGTCACACTGCATCCCTGCAGCCTGGGGAGCCTCAGCACAACACGGCCTCACTTACTTTTCTTCCCCTTGGATGGGCAATGATGCTGCTACCAAATTAGTAGGTAACCAGCATGAGACAGTGCTCTGAGTGAGAGTAGGGCACACCTACTGCATCACAGGGAGGGAGTTAGGGCAAGAGGTGAAGGCAAACAGGAGCACAGAGGATGCCCCAAACTGCCTACACTACAGACAAAACTCCAAGGCTCAGCACATGATACCCAGCAGGACAGCATTCTGCTGCTCCTCACCAAAGCCTGCTTTATCCCTGACTTTAAAGGCAGTTAGCTTTTCTTTCTCTTCCAATTTCAGTTTCTTTGCATTACCATCCTCACCAACACAGCTGGCATCCTTTTCTTCACATTCAGCAGCCTACTTCCAAGTTCTTCCCTCTTGCCCTCCCTTTTCCAGTCTGCATTCAGCCTGTAGTGTGCTTTCTGACTGAGGATTTCCCAAGTTTCCAAAAGTTCATTGAAGTTTCAGAATTTTTCTAACCCTAGACACTGTAACAATGAAAATGCAAGAATGAAGTTCTGTAACTGTGACTAACTTACACAGTGTAGGATCTCTGCACAGCTACTGCCTGCATCCTTTTACAAGTGACCAGCGCTACAGTACAACCCCATCCACAGAGCTTTAAGCAGAAAGAAGGCAGAGGATGCAGCACAACGTCTCCCCAAACTCCTTCCTTCACCCAGCTCAAACTGCAGCCAGCAGTACATTGCCACCAGAAGCCTGCCTCAGCAGGTGGAGCAGCTTCTCTTCCACCCTTTCTCTCATCAGCAGGTCCCAGACTACAGTTTACCGTGCTCCTCTGACCTATGATAGTCACAAGGTCGCAGTCAAACCAAGTAATCAGCCAAGAAGCCCTGCAGCTTAGCAGCAGTCATTTCACATCTTGCCTTGTTTAAGAACATGTAACAAACCTGCAAGGCAGACAGGACAGCTGTTAAGCCCTTGAGCAGGATTGCCTGGGAGAAGAAATGCCTTCCAAAGGTACACCTGAAATTAACCTCTGCTGTATCTTGCAATTCAGATCCATCAGCCTGTGGATTCAAGGGACAGGAGCTTTTTCTACAATACCGAGCAGAAAGTATCTCCTTAAGGATTTGTTTCCTCTCTCCTACCATATTTTTCCATCATCCCAGAGGTGACAAAACAGCTGGCAAGAGCCTGGCTGCATTGTTCAGCCCACAGCACTGCAGTGAGCTTCTAAAGGAGTCTGAGGCATAGCATTGCACCAAGTACCAACACTTGCAGTGACAACACAAGCCCTATATGACACCTATAGAAATCCTCCTGACACTATTGATGGGCTCAGAGGGAGAAAAAGCAAGCTTGTGGCTGATTTGAGCCTAAGAACACTGGTATCCTTCCAAGGACAGCCTGCTCAAAAGGGAGCAACACTACTGTCAAGCAAAAAGGGCTCACCACTACTATGTGTGCAGCAATACCAGTAGTTAGGAAGTAAAATCAGCAAGTTTTGTTTTGTAGCTTACTTGGGACATTACGAGGAGACTGGAAGAAAGCTTTTTATACACATGTTAATTCAGAGTTTACTAGTGGTAGTGGTGATGCTGAGATATGAAAAAAACTCATCTGCATCTCAGTGTGATTTATAAGATAGAAGTGTATAAGAGGTTCTCAGACCAGCTTCCCCAAGAAATAAACAATCAAAACCCCCAGGTTACAGCCTGGCTGTATGTATAAGCCTTGTCTATCAACTAAGAAAACAGCCTGCCCACTTCCAAAAGTTAGCTTTCTTCCAGTGATATCACCCAGCAAGAGCCTCCACAAGCTTATTTCAGGACCTGAGGATGTCTCTAGTCCCATCTCCTACTCCAAGCACAATCAGAGCCTTATCCAGTTTACTGTGGTCAGCCTTCAAAACCAGAGACTGCCCAGCCTCTGGTCAGCCTGCTCCAATGCAGGACTCTCTTCATGAGGAAAAAACTCTTCCTTACACGTCGAGCTATGCATCCTCTTCTCAGTTCAAGTCTTTCCAGTTTAATCAGCCAGTTTCAGGCTGAATTTAGTGTTAATCCCCTGGCCAAATAAATCCTGAACAAGTACATGTAGTACAGCCTTTAATTGACAGTGATTCACTATGCAATTGAAGCAGAGATTTAAAGAGTTCGCAGGTCTTTGTCTTACCTTGCCATATGGAGAGAAAAAGTCAGCCTTCTACAATATTTACCCAGATTCCTTTACCCTGGGCTTGTTGAGTGTTGAAAAAGAAGAATGAAGGTACATCCTGATGTATCAAGACCCTGTAGATCTTTCACAGCTTACTCAAGCTACAAATTCAGGTCTTTCCTGTCCTGAGGTGTGTGGAGACTGAGGGTGTCACTGTTGAAGACAAACCTCACAAGAGGAGACAGTTGAGTCACTGAGGAAGTAATTTTTTATACTGTTTAGAAAACTGTTCTGTTCACTTAACAAAAGGATGTTTTCAGAAGTCAACACCCCTGCACGTGCATCCAAAGCAAGAGTTCACACAATTATCACAGGTTCTTTAAATCAAGTTGAGGCTTCCTAACCTGAAAGCCCATCAAAATTCTTCAATACCATCAGCACCTGCCTATCTGCAAAAAAGCTGTTTTGGTCCAGGCAGACAAAAAGCATAAGCACTTTCAGAAAGTTAATTTTGCAATTCGCCTCCAAAAATGCCTGGCTTCTGCTATTTTCTAGGAGGTATCTTCTCCATTCTCAAATTCGGTCTTGAAACCGTAACCTGTATATTAGATGTGTCTCTGCTGCATCAGATAGCTCTTACAACATGGTAAGTGATGGCAGCAACATCTTCTCTCGTGTCCTGACTGCTAGCCAAGCCATCCAGGCTTAAATTTAGGAGATCTCCATTTCTCAGTCACTGGCTCCATGAGCAATGCTGCGGCTCAGCCTTACCCACCAGCAGCCCTCCCTCTGCAGGGCCAACGTGCCCCTTGGAAACAATGCTCCCCATGCACACAGCTTAGCCACGCCACCCTTTAGGAAGTACTCCACCTTACAGGAACAGAGCTCATCTTTTTAAGTGGAAAAGATGAAAGCCCAAAGCTGGATGTTCACACAAACCTCATGCTCAATGCAAGGCTTTGAAGGCAGGAAGGCTAGGGAGGGCAGGGTGGCCTGGGAAGAAGGCTGTCTGGCTAGAGGCTACGGATTGCTTCCCTACCACAAGAAGGGTCTGCAGACTTGTGTTCTCCTCTGCTCCTTCCCCCTGCTGTGCTCTACCTTCAACTACGTGGTTGGCACTCTTGTGATAGCATCAGCCACGCACTGCAGCTTGTTGTAAGTGGCTGGGAGGAAAACAATCTGCAGGAACACTGCATCCCATCAGCATCTGCCTCTTCCCAGGCACAGCCTCATCACAAGGAGCTCAGCTTCACCTGCACCGTCCTCCCAAACAGAATAGGCCCAGGCAAGGAGGGACCCTCACACTGAGCAAACAGGGCTCAGGAGCTTCCAGCTCCCAGATCCGTTTCAAAGGAATGCAGAATTACCTTCAAAATGCAAACAGTTTTAAAGTTCACTAGGTACTTCGCTTTGAAATACATTTTTACTTTCCCTGCATCAAAGGGCTGTTAATTTCAGTCTTGTAGCAAGAAAGTCGAAGAAATGAAAGCAGCATCTGCTTGGAAGAGATGAATACAAGATAAAAGGTGTCTGTGACAGAAAGCTGGCAGCAGCCTTATGTTTTCTATTCAAGTTTGATCTGGGAACAACAACAAGCCTTAAAACATAATAAAAGCTATGGAAAAACCCTTCCCCAATCCAACAGCATAGCCGGAAGATGCAATTTTTCTTCTCCAACTGCTGCAACAGCCAGTTGATGTAAAGAGCCCAGACAAACCCAAACTTGCTACCCCGTGTAATCAAGCACCTTGGCTTGCTCTAGTCCACAACATCCCCGTCACAGCCTTCAATTCCCTCTTCCCCTCCAAGCCTCCAGAAGGAAAGCAGTTTCCTAGGGATCTCCCTCAGCAGAAAGGAAGCAGAGTCACACCATGGCAGAACGCCTCCCGAATGTTTTGGCATAAATGGTTTGCAAGCCAGCCAGTAAAGAAAGGAAAAAAGCCTTGGCATTTCTTGTCTGCCTAGAACGGTCTGTTCCTTGCAGAGAGTCAAGTCAGGATCGTCATGAGTTGGTTATATAATACAAATTTTTAGACATTGTGCTCAAGTCCAGTCCTGTACAGCAACAGAGGCACTGAGGTTTGTCACAGAAGTGCATCAAGTGCATGTCAACTGTGCTCTGCATCTCCACAAGCTTTAAGTGGATATACTGGCAATTGATGCAGCCAAGTAGGGAATGGCAACCTTTTTTTCCTCATGTTTTTCCATGCTGTAAAGCCATGCAGTGTTGTATGGGCTTCCACTGGAAAGAAACCAGGCAGAGAGCACTTGTTTTCAACTCACACCATCTAAACAGGGAGAGGAATACACAAGCATCTTTGCTCTTCTGTGTTCTCCTCAGTACCTCTGAGGCAAGTCCCTCTAAACATCTTTGGCAGACTCAGCCTTTCTGAGAGCCACTTTGATCTGCCATCCTGAGGTTTTGGGTGGGAAAGGGCTGTTTGCTGCCTTCTTCCTCTGCTGTTTTGTAGCAAAAAGCTTCACATGTTAAAGCGTGGTGCAAACATCACTAGAGGACCAGACAGCTGGGCCAGGAGAATAAGGTAAAGCAGCTCACATGAAAGCTGTCTATGAAATGCAGAGCCAACACACAAGCTGCAGAATCTAAATGCAGTGTGTATGCTTTGGCTACCTACACTGCCTACCACGTGCACACATTTGTTTTACTTCAGCTCAGGATTCCTGCAAGGAAAGGATGGATCTTTATCCATTCCCTGATCAGCTTACATGGAAGCCTTTTACCTAACCTCTAAATTGCTTGAAACTATCAGGCAGTGAGAAGCCAACACAGTGCACTCAGCCTGACCCAACTCACTGCCAGTCTCTAGAAAGATGCATTCACCTCATTCCCGAAGCAGCTGCCAGGAGCTGTGCAGCTCAAACAGTGGTTATGTGAGCAGAAATTCAAAGAGATAGCCAGATAAACATGCAACAAGCTAGTGCTGAGACACTTGTCAACATTTAGCAAACCACTCCAGCAGCACGCTCAGGAAGACAACCGTACACACAAGCAAAAGCCATCCCACAGCAGCTCTCAGTAAAGTGCTGAACTAAGAGGATATTCCTGGCAGACAGATTACACAAGAGACAGCTCACACTGCCAGCTTTACTGGAACAGACACAGCAACTCCCCACAGCAGAGCACTCTGGGATGATGCCTCACTAGATTTCTGCCTTGTCATTAGCCAAAAAAACTTAATGACATGGTTGGACTCTGTGTTTAAATATAATTGACCTGGGACATACCATAATTAGGAAGAGAGACACCGCACATCTGAATGAAGGCTGCAGCTGGGCACAGTCTCAACATGATGCAATGTTTTGCTTTCACCATTACCTGAAAGGGTCCTTGGAAATTGCTATGGGTGTTTGAGATAAGCAGGGTTACCAAAAGCTTCATCTGGCGTTTTACATCACTCTGAATTGCGAAAGGCCTCACGTAACACAGCAACTTTCGAAAGCTCTTCTAGCCTGGCTGCCTGAAGTTTTGTCCCTGTGTGACTGGAACTAGACAAAGCTGATCTGAAAGCAGAGAACCAAAGTGAAATGGTATAAAGCACATTGTGAAAGCAGAGTACTGAAATGAAATGGAATCAAGTGCATGGCGTGAATGGTGGCTACAGGAACACACGTGCTGCCTTCAGAGGACATCTGCACCGTAGGGTGGCCAGATATCCAAGAACAACATTTTCCTGGAAATAACAGTCACGGTAATAAAGAACAAAATGCTTTTTTTGGTCAAAAAGCATAACTAACAACATGTACCTACAGCACCACACAGTTGCTTCTCTTCCAGTTAGCATCCACAGTGGCTGGCAGTGGAATTTGTCCCTTACTTTGTCTTACTGGGCCACACTCCGAAACACACTCCTAAATAGTTCAACTAGCTTAAGCTCTGTAAATCAAGTCATTTTAAATAGCTTCCTCGTCACCTCCATGCCAGCGTTAAGCTGCACCTTGATCATTTACATTGGAGCAGTGAAGCAAATCCATGTGAGTAGGTCCAATGCTGCTGTCTTACGCAGTGGTAGTACCTCCACGTGGGTAAGAGCAGGCATGAGCTAACAGTCCACACCAGTTGCTTCACTGCATGCAACTGGAACAACTGGTTGAGCACGCATGCTCTGAACCATACAGAGGATATTACTGCAGAGACAGACACGTTGTCTGAAGAAAGATTTGGACAGGCTTTTTGATTATGAACAGCTTTAAATGTTACCCTTTTAGATAATACCTGAAAGCAGATGAGATCTTTACTCTAGGCCATTTTAATTTCGTCATCCAGACTCACAAGATTAAGCCCGGTATGGAGCAGTCCATCCTCAGCCCCAGCCTCATCCTCTTCCAAAAAAGCCTCCTAGCTCAGCATCATCAACGGTTACATCAAACATGACGCTGGAACACGTAAAGGCTGCAATTAGCAGCCATGACAACCCTTACAATATCAGTTTCACAAAAGATACCGTAAAGAAAGTTAGTGTAAAGGGAACGTAATCTCCTTCAGGTAGGAAGCAGCTATTCCGTTTCCATGGCCAAGCAACAACCTTGAGAAGATTCTGCCCATCACTGAGCTTAATTCCAGATATTAAAGCCACGCATCAAGCCTCTCTCTTCCTGTAATTTAGGTTTTAACATGAAGGTTTTTAAAGGTATTCTGCCCTCTGCAAAGGGAAGGGCAGAAATTGGGGAAAAAGGGAAAGTTTTTCATAAAGCCCATCTCAGAAGCACAGACTGGACTTGCTCATTCCACAGGGAGTACACATGGCAATGAAGTCCAGCAAGTCTAGCAAAGCTGACTGATGGGCATGTTACAGGTTTTGTTTAGCTAGATTCTAAGACAATCTACTGCTAAGAAGGTAGCTACTAGCACGTGACATTTAAGGAAAGTTCCCTAACACCCCAAACACCTCTGTGCTTCTTCCTAATCTAAAGACCTTCACAATCTCCTCCAGGGAAGAACAGAGATGGCCACTCTTCAGAATCTGATGTCTGTTCAGAGGGGATGCTAAGACAGTATCAATCCCTTCTGATTCCAGCTTCCAAGCACCCTGACCCCACCACAGAAGCCTGAGTAAGCAGAGTCTGAAGATCACACATGTTCACCATCTCTTCCTTCCCTCCCTAGGGCTTCTCAGCAGACTAAACTGTGGATTTCCTCTCAAAAACAGAAATTCCAGCACCTGTAATTAAGCTAGCTTTCTGCTCGGACTATTCCAGACACGGCTGTCTGAGTCCTTTCCATTAAGGTTAACCATTCAAAAAAAGCCTCTCCAGTGCCAGAGATAGGAAACAGCACAAAAGCCAGTGATGGGGCAGGTTGATTAGATGTAAGCACTCCTGAGTTGTCTTATCTGGGCATTAAACAGCTGCCAGAACTTTTATAGTTCAAAGGCAACACAAAAGCCTGTACAGTCAACCTATCCTCCCAACATACCAAAGTCATCATAGGTCCTCATAAATCAGCATGCCTTCTAAATAAGTGTTTAATATAAACATTTGTACAGTCACTTAATTCCTGGTGAACCAAGCTATTTGATGTGGGCCACAGAAAGCTCCCATGACATCAATGGAAAGTTTCCAATTAGGAAACCGAGTTTGAAGCACATTAAAAGAGCTTAAGAAGTATATATAGAGAGGAAGAAACCTTACAGGAACAATCAAGAGATCTGTTCTCAAGATGCAGCATACCTAGGAACAAGCAGAAAGGAAAAGCTGCCTTGCATTTTCCGAGTTCAGCAAGTAAGAACTCTACAGACAAACAGTTGTGTTAGCTGCTGGGTCCCTTCAATATCTAAGCTTGTCTTTTGGCAGAGGCTGACCAGCCTTAGCAAGTATGTTCACCTGTTTTTCAGCTGCCACTGAGGTCCTTGCTCCTTTTAAGGAGCCTGGATGGCTCCTACTGCTTCGCCTAGATTTGCTGTGCACAAGCACCAATTTAAGAGCAGTAAGGTGGCCACTGCCACCCACTGTTCAGTGCACCCAAACACGGAATAAATGCATGCTCTCCAGGACATCCAATGCTTAGAAATTCAGCTACAGCCACCACACCCAGCATTTTGCCTTAAAAGCCTCCCACCAGACCAAGCTCACCTTGCAGCTTTATTTCTACAGTCATTTGTTACACTCACCACCACTTCCTATGCTCAGTGAGAACATGAGCTGAATTCACCTTCCAGCCATCCCCTGCAGATAAGCCCACTGCTTTGGTGACACCATCCTACAGCTCGAAATAGCTGGCTACAGGAACCCCAGCTAAATGCATGCAGGCATGTACTAATTAGACTGCCCAGCTGCTGTTAGCAGACCTGCAGACAAAAAGGGTAACAGCAACATCCAAAGCCACCTCTTTCACCACTGCCACCTGCTGGGCCCCTTGCTTTGTCCACTAGGGGACAATGACAACTTCCACTTGATGCCCATTCAGCAGCACAGCCACGGGTCAGACAGGATTTCCAGGACCAGCTTGCTTTGTGGGTGGCTGGGATACACTAAAATGAGATTAACAGGGCACACAAAACTTCATTAGCACAAAGGCTGTCTCAGTAAAGCCACTGGTGGGCCTCCTGCTGTGCTGTTGGACGCCTCAGAATGAAGATCCCCATGAGGCCAAGAGCTCTTTCAACAGCAGTCCGGACCAGGGACTGCTGTTTTTTTTTTTTTTTTTTTTTTTTTGGTGAAGGTCTGAAGAGAGCCTAATGCCGGTAACGTATGAGTGCATTGCTCCAAACATGTACTAGGGTACTGAACTATCCTTCCTGTTCACCCTAATGACTGTTAGATTGACAGCAATTCTCCTACCTCAAACACACAGGGGGGATTTGCCATTTGTCTTAATAGATGGTCTACAGCACATCCGACTCCCCAGTGCCCCTGAGGTCTTACCTGCATCAAGAAACCTCTTCCCACTCCCACTTAAAACTAAGAGCCTTTCAACTCTGTTTCTTCCCAGCAATAGCAAAACCACTGCCAGTCATCCTGCTCCCACTTCGCAGGAGAAGAGTGTTGTAGCACTTATCCCACAAAAACACAGTTCAGCTGAGCTTAAGCCATACACTCTGCTCTTGCATTTTCCTAGATGCTTACCAGAAGCCACGCCATCTTCCTGGCACAAAGCCCAAACCTGTTTCTACCTACTAAGTATAGTCGGGGGGCATTGCACATGTCCCACCAGTCAACAAATTCTGTTTACCCCCACTGGTAGCACGCTGCCATATGATAGCACCCATTGTAGCAAGCTGAGCTGTTCTACCCAGAGCCATCTGGCTGGGAAGAGAACATTTGATACTGACAACTGCACCCCTACAGCAAAGGCTGAAGGCACACCACAAGTCACTGCTAAATCCCTTCCTGAAGGGCAGAAAGCCCTTCTGGACACCACCAAGCGAGTACACAAGTACACCTAGCAGCAAAAATCTCCTCAGAGACCAACAAGCTCTCTAATCCTGCAGATTCACTGGAATTCCTTGCAGGTAAACAGCTGGGCGTCTCTGCCACCCGGGAGAGGCACAGCACACTTGGCAAGCCTCCCCCCGTAGAGCAGCGCTGCTCTGGCTGTGGAGCAAGCACGAGGCAAGTTACACAACTGCAGCCCGCATGCAGATGTGGGTTACAGCCCCTTCCAGGCTCACTCCTGTCAGGTGTCCCCTCCCATTTTACGTGTTGACACAGAGCTGTGCCTCCTGCAGATCCAGTTCAGGGTCCACAAGCTGGGCACCAGCCTGATTACTCAGCTATCAGGCCTGGAGTTTTGATGTGATTCATGCCAGAAGTGCAAATCCAGGCCTGTGTGGGCACATACAACCTTCTCCTCCACAAGTCTCACTGGAAGGCAACAACTTTAATCCTCTGATTCCCAGGGGGCCAGAAGCACGTGAGGAACCCCAGTACCTCAGTTAAGACAGGAAAGATTTGGCTGTGGAATTATGCAGAATCAGCCTTCCAGGGCAGCTCCATTCCTGCTTCTTGCAAACAGGTCAGGAAGTTTAACTATTTAGCAGCGTGCTGGTCCTTGAAGCTGATAAACCGAGGCACATCCCAAGAACACAGCGTCTCCAAATTCCTGGATGATCCTCGGCCGCTGAAGTAAGCTCACATTAATAAACAGAAGATACAAACTTTGCCCCTTTTCTCCTCCCAAACGCCAACATACAGCAAGTCAAGCCCACAGCTTGGACAACCAGTAGCACATCACATTGTTGCTCTGCTTCTGCTCCCCTGGCTTTTCACCATTACCCACGCTCCTAGCCACTACCCATCAGATTAGCAGCCCCTTTTTAACTTGTATAAATGCAAGCAGCAGCTGAACGTTGGCAAGACAGCGTGCCACATACCTAACCTTACGGCAATATCCTGCCGGAATCAGTGCCATGTGTGCAGCCCTTCTGCCCTTTTCCTCCTCGGCTGCAAGCTAAGCTGTGCTAGCAAGATCTAAGAGATGCATGTGCCTGAATCAATCCCAGAGCCAAGTCTGAGGCTGAAACCACTTATAAATGTCTGTCTGATCCTTGTTGCAAGAGGGACACGGCACTCCAAGAAAGCTGCTATGCAGTAGGGAAGAAAGCAAGGCGCTGGCTCACAGAAAAGAAAAATTCATTAGGTTGATTCACTCCCACCCCCCAGCTCCATTTTGTTCCAGCTGGAAGTGCACAACACGCCGCATGGAAAACCCCAGCCCATTAGTAGTGAGACTGTGTGGGACATCAGGAGAAGAAGCCAAGCCCTCAAGTCATGACCATGGAGCTGTGACAGCAAGCTGTCAGGTAAGAGCAGCACACATCAACCTGCAGCAGCTCCTGCCATCACGTAACCCCAGAACAGACAGTTATACTCCCTGCCCGTAAAAGCAAGCCTTACATTGACAAGCCAGGTGCTTTCTGTATTCATACAAGCCCCAAATCTCCTTTCAGCTGAAATGCCAGCAGGTTTCTTGTAGGAACTGTCGAGCAGCTACAGAATTAGTGCATCGGTGCTAACTGTCAAAGTTCAGCTTAAGTTACAGGGAATTTTTGACATAGGCACCACCCGAAACTTCAAGTCCCAAACACACCAGTGCCCTGGGACTGAAATGGGACAAGGCAATCCCTCCCTCGTAACCCAGGTTCAATAAGATGACATGTTTAGTCTTTAAATAGCTATGGAAAATTGGCCATCAAAGACAGCCCCAGGCAGAACTGCTGACAACACAGCACCAGCCCCTCCATACCACGTACCCAGCATCCCGATTCCTCCATAGTGTGGATGAAGACTGGGAGCATTTCAAGGGTTATCATTGCCTTCACTAAGAAGCTTTGCTTGCTCCCCTGCAGCACAGTTCACCAGGCTACATCCCTACCAACCCGGGGCTCCTGAAGCACAACACGATGATGAATTAGGGTGTCTAGGAAAGAACTGCGCTTCAGCAAACTCCAGGACTTCCTTCAAGCCTCAGGACACCATAGCTGGAATCCAGGCATTTTTCACATCTCTGCTTAATGTAGAGTTTAACTTCCAAAAGGCCATTCAAACCAGAAGTTATCCACAGTGAAGTTGCCAAAAGCTTAAACTAAGGATTTCTAAACATCTGAGACCAATGTAGCCTTCTCATGTAGAGAACAGCTTGGCCTTAGCCCTTGCTTGCTTTTCTTGGCTGTTTACCATCAGTGGCTCACGTTCTTTAGAACTAAGCTGTTTCTGTAGTTTTTGTGCAACCGAGTGCCTTTGTACATTTATGGTGTCAAGGCCCCATCCGGGATCTCCTCAGGACAGATTCCTGACATGATAACATACCAGCTATCCAAAGAAAGCAGTTTGAAACTAACATCTACACAGCTGCTCCAACTTACAAGCTTCATCAAATTCCCCTCCCAGGCTGAAAGAAAAAGCCCATGTTTGGTAACCCCATATTCAAACATTACCACCTTCTGCCCCAAAGCTCTCATGTCAAGAGTTGGTGCTCTCACTTTGAAATCAGGCAGATGTTTGTGTGTTTTTCTTTCTGTAAGAGTAAAAAGCTTCCAGCTCCCAGGGGAAGTTTTACAGGTTAAGAGCTTTACTGCTATACAGTAGCAGCACTGCTCCGGTTCGAAGTCTGTCTTCACATTTCCTAGCGGAGAAAAACCAGCAGAGCCAGAAGTAGATGAGCATTAGTGAAAAAGACTCCAGGGTTAAGGATAGGTAAGGCAAGGACAGGTGACTGTTGCTAGTGAGATCAGATGTTCATCCAGAAATCTTCCTTAAAACTGAAGTTCAACCCTGCTTAAACACAACACAGAAAAACAGAAGGGAGGCAAGGCCCCATCATCAGGGGATGAACAGAAAGCCTGCAGCACGCTAAGCACCCTGCTCCCAGCTGGGGCACTTCTACAACGGGGATAGAGAAGACATTTCCCACCTTCCCCACCCTAGCATCGTAATTACACCCAATACCAACTGCTTGCATAAGCCACGGGGTAGAAACCATTAAATAAAACCTGGTATTAGCATCCACCCCTGCCAAAAGGTAATCATATAAGACAAACGTTACTTTTTCTCCCTTTCTAAAGAACCCTCGAGCAAAACATTCAGTGACTGAAGCAAGGCCACACATCAAGCCAGATGTATAGAGAGGATTAGCCCACAGCTGTCCCTGGCTCGCAGCCCTGCGCTCATCCCTCTAAACCACACTCCCTGGGGCACATGTAACCCTGTCAGACTGCTACAAGCACCAGCTGGAAAGCTCTGGATCCCAGGCATGGCAGCACACAACTGAGGACTGTCCCCAGCAGTCATGGAACGGCACCAAGAGCCATCTCACCAGCCTGCAGCTGCATCTGCTGGTGCCAGTGGACCGTGCCCAGAGCACAAACAATGAACAGGCTAAGGAATTGCTCTTCTCACCATACTCTGTCCAAAGAAGGGGCATCTGCAAAGGCTGCCTGCGCTAGGACAGTTTTATTCAGTCGTAGCTCAAGAGCAGGACGTTATCCACAGATCAGCTGGTGTCCTGCAGGATCCTTGTTCACCCTCCAAGGGGGGTGGACACCACAACAGCATCCAGCTCACACCACATGTATCTCATAAGAGAGGGTCTGCTCATATTTCCATCCCTAAAATGCTACACAAAGAGTTGAGGCAGCTTATGTCACTCACAACTGTCAAAGAAAGTAGCTCCCATACCCAATTAACACCCAGAATTAAAATTTAAACCACAATCTCAGTATAAAAACATACCTTAGCCACACACTGTTTCCAGATGGGCAGCTATGGAGCACCAGTCACTCCTCAGCCACTCCGGGATCAAAGCTGTGCCTGCTTCCAGAGCTCAGAGCAGGTTTGTTTCAAGCTCCCGCTGCAGCCTTGTTTCAGGGGGGTGGGGATGGATTGTTTAGTGACTAGCTAAGAAGCCAATACTCAGAGTCGCTGGCTTTTAAATCCCTAATAATGGGATACATCTGCAACAGATGCTTCGGTTGACATGAAGAAGCCCTCATATTTTAAGAAGGAAAAGCAGCATCCAGCTGGACTGACTGCAAGGGAGGGAAGTCAGGCCTTGCCTGTAAGGCACACAGGGATCCGTTGGCACGTCAGCATTCGGTCAGTTATTCCGATCACTGACCAGCAGCAAGGTTTCACTGCCACCAAGAATATCAATGCCTTTAACTAAGCCAGGAAAGAATTGCTAAGCAAACACCTAACCAACACATGCATCAGTGTTTACTACAGCACTCAAGTTTGTCAGGAAAGACAGCTTGGACAGAACAAGGTCAGTGAAACAGCAAGGCTGAGAGCAAGCGAATGGGTGTCTGTCAAACCCAATGACGTTTACGTGAAGCTGTTTAAGCAGAGACACGGCAGAAGTGCCACAGCCTGTCCTTTGGTGGGAGGGTAGGACCAGAGCAGGTAACACTGTTCTTGACCTCCCAGCTATGAAGCCAGCAAAAGCAGCAGCAGACATACAAGAACATGGGATGAGTTCTTCCCATGGTATGCACCAAGACAGACATCCTGCTTTCCAGTAGCACACACATAGCCTTCAGACAGCTTGGTTTACACTCCTCCCAGGTGCAAAGCCATGTGTATACAACAAGGCTACATCTCCATCACACATCACTGCAAGCATACCTGAGTTTCCCCTTGCTCTGATGGGCCAGAAGGGTTTTTGCTGAGTGACTGACCTAATTTCCAGAGCCCACACTCCATACAGGCACGGGCCTAAGGCAGAAGCAGACTCCAGAGAATGGAGGGGATTTTTCCTAGCAGTAATGCAGGTGACTGCAGAAAGGAAACTTAAGACTTGAAGTTGTTAGATCAACTCCAAACTAGCTCAACAGCCATATCACTAAGTGTGTCTTTTCACAGCTGAGGTACTTTATCCACTTCAAATGTGGTTTTGTGAAGCTCAGAAACAGCAGATTTGGATGGCTCATACCCATATCCCCAGACCAGCAAGAAAGGAAGAGTCATACTGTACCCAGCGAAGTAAGCAAGAACTGGAATCATCTCAACTTTTTTTTTTTAAGCTATTCCCATTCCTCAATCCCACCCAAAATACAGCACTTGTATATCAAGAGTTCAAATAAATCAACAGCACACTGAGCAGACAGCACAAACCCATCTGAGCCAGGCACTTCTTACACTTCTCTAAGCAGAGTCTGGCAGTTGCCGAAGTGGAAGTCAGAAGAGCTCTGAAACTATCAGCTGCAGCCTGGGCAAAGCAGCCAGCGTCTCCCCTGTCACTGGACATGATGTGTACAAGTTTTAGTTCTGCAAAAAGATCTGCAAGCCATTAGGATCTCATGTTTGAGAATCCATATGGACAAGGACTAAGTTCAGTGGGTGACTGAACAGGAGCAGACTACACTTGATTTAGAGTTGATCCACACCCCCTTTGATCCCCTAATCTAAGAAAAAGGCGTGCCGAGGCAGACATGCACAGCTGTCAATAACCTGAACAGCTTGAGACAGAGGTAGTTTCAGATGTCTCAATATTTATGCTTGTTTTTAAAGCTTTTTCTTGGATGCTGCAGCAATACCAAGTAGTTCTGTTGCCTCCCAAATGTTACAACACTTCTTCCCCTGAGCCACAATAAACAGTCCACAGCACTAGACAGGTATGTGCATTTACTAAACAGAAAGTCAATAGCTCCCAGCCTGGGAGTGCCGAGAACGAATCAACAAGCTCAACTACTAAAAGCCACCCTTTACCCATAAGCCAGAAACAAGTGTTCTTTTTTGGCCCAACACAGCACTATGACAGACTGAAGCTCTAAAGATCACTGCTGCACCTCTCATCTAGACTTGACAGGGCTTTACTTTGTTTTTAAAAGAAGCAAGCCCCCAAGCTTCCTGTCCTGAGCTTTAATACAGTATACTTCAGTTTTACAACTAATTCCCTCACAAGTGCATCCCTTGGGAGGGAAATTCACAAGAGCGAGTTTCCTTCAGTCTCCTATCATACTCAGCTGCCCAACAAGACTGCTGGATAACCCTACTTCACCCAGAAGTATGACTGGGGGAAGAAAGTGTCCCAATCAACCCAGCAGGCCGACTTACTGTAGCTCAGGAACTCCCAAACCTACAAAGGTCAAGCGGTACAGTGCTGCTAGTGAATCTATGAACAGCCTCTTCCCCCTCTTTAAAAAGGTGACACTGCTTTAGTAGTCCATGGGGAAACCCTGATAGTTGTGGTCTCCCCAGCCTGCACCCATGAGCTTGGAAACCAGGACTTGGAAGCTAAGCTTTCCTCAGACTTGCACTTCAAGTGTTTGGCCATCTCCTGTAACACATACCCCATCTCTGCCAAGGACAACTGCACTCCCCTCCACCCCAGCAGTTATTTATTGAAACAGAGGCAGCTGTAGCAATTACTCACATGGAAGAGTAATTCAAGGGAAGATCTTTGTTGCTCAGAGCTGTGTAGTAACTGGAAATGAGTCAACACCTTGACATCAACCCAATCGATGGTGACCACCAGCAAAGCGGTCCGGTGACCACAGTTTGGTAACCTTGGTTCTCAGACACTTACTCACTTTTATTCTGCAGGCATTACACAGCTTTGCCTGGAAGCAGCTGATGTCTAACTCCTATCTTGTTCTAGCAGATTAGTTTGCTAGCTCTTGTCACATGCCTGCAAACTCAGAGGAGCAGGGCAGCAGGTTTCACAGCCAGCCACATATACCAGCCTTCAGTATGGTCAAGGTTCAGGCAACTCATACCAAAACAGACCTCATTGATATAATCCATGCAGGTCTATAAGCTGTTTCTCTACTGCTATAAAGCTACCATCACTCTACAAGTTAACAGAAGCCTCGCTGCATAGGACAGCAAGATAAGCTGTGCCAGTGGAGCATCACTGTACATCCCAGCTGAGGTCATCTCATTGATGCTCCCTGCCAACACCAGTTAATCCTCACTCCCCTTGTTAGCACAAGCCCTGACTCCAGACTGAGTCAGTACATGTACACTTCAGCCCAAAACTGTAAGCACAACTAACACTTGTGTATCAGAGCCAGCCAGTCTCTACTGGCTAACAGGTACCAGTTCCAGTGTAGTCAGTGGCACTGGGCACAAGATCTGACTGAGACAAACCTCAGCCACAGGGCATGCTCTCTTCCACATCTTATGATCTTCAGAAACACTGAAGTGTGAAGACTAACCGTCAGCAGTCTGCACCCAAGTCACAAAGCTTGGCATAGCATATGGACTGGCTCACTATCTGTAGATTTGTGATTCAGGTGACTTCATGAATTTAATTACCCCTCACAAGAGGGATTTGAGGAGACAAGCAGCCCTTGCAGGCTGCTTTCACTTTGAGGAAAGGAAACATAGGAGGCCACGGCGAGACAAGAGAGCAGCAAGCAGAGCACATTTTCCACATCCCAGACCCAGCTGCAGTGATCCGACTCCACACAGACACAGCACATCTCAGCTAGCCAGTTCCTGGAACACAAAACCACATCTCTATCATAAGTTTACAAACAAACTTCAGTCACGTTATAGCCCGATTCAGTAACCTCCACAGCTAGAGAGTGGCTGCAAAAGCCTGCTGCTGATGTACTGCAACAACACAATGCCCCCCAGAGGAATACGCTGCTAAAGTTCATCCCTTGTCTTCAGCAGAACTAGGGGGGGGGGGGGGGGGGGGGGAGAATAAATTACAGTTTTACGAAACCATCATCACAACGCCCCAGAGCCATGACAGGGCTGGAGGCCAGGCACTGACGGAGCAGGGAGGAGACGGGCGCACCAGCAGCCGGTTGGCCGGGGAGGGCTCCTCCAGAAGCCAGTGAAGTGCCTCTCAGCACTGCCATTCACTTGGTAAACAGTAGCACAGCCCCATCACGCTCCCAGTAGCTTCCCTATCAGCTCACCGCAGAAATTGCTTTCTTCCTAGGAAGAGATCGGTACTTTGACCCCATCCAGATCTCTTGCTGAGGAGAGATTGCTTCTGGGACAAAAGGGTCATAAACTCTTCCTGCATCGCTATCAGGAAAAGAAAAGCCAATCTATCTCCAAGGCAGCAACTTCTATCTTTATAATCATTTTGTAAACTTCCTTATCTTGAGCAATGGCTCAGTTCATAGATTTCTGCTCAGGCATGGCCACCGCCGCTCACCAGCTGCGCTGACTGCCCACATCCATCCTGTAGCAGCGGGAGCAGACGGCATGCTTCTGTTGTTCTTCGAGCAACGCTAGGCATTTCAGTTGCAGGATTATACAGGCTCTTATCATATTGGCACGGGTTTATGTAGGAAAAAGGCCGGTATCCATTAGGCCCGTGCTCCAGAGACCACCAAAGCAGCACTGCAACCACCGAGCAAACAACCCGACCTCCTTACCGAGCCTCGCTCAGCGCCTCCACCCCCGGCTGCACCTCCGGGTCACAAAGCCGGGCTTGAGCCCAGCACTTGCTTTTTTTAATTATTATTATTCATATTTTATCTTTCGGAAGCTGGCAACGGTTCCACGCAGCTCGCGCTGGCCGGGGAGCAGGGAGCAGCGCCCCGCTGCGAGGGATGGGAAGGGGAAGGAGGGGAAGGAAGCGGGGGAGAGGCCTCAGCAGCTCGGTGGCCGCCACCCCAGGGAAGAACCCCCACCCCACCGCCGCCGGCTCCTACCGTCCGCAGGCCGCCCCATGGCAGCGGCCGCGCCGGGTCCCGCCGGAGCCTGCTCCCGGGGCCGCGCCGCGCAGCGCCCGTGGCTGGGCGGGCTGCGGGCAGGCTGCAGCCGCGGCTCCTCCCGCCGTCACATGGCACAAATAACGCCCGGAGACCGCCCCGATCCGCCCCGAGACCGCCCCGGCCCCGGGACCGGCCCCCGGGGTCCGCTTGGGCCCGGCCCCGGGCCTGGCCCCGGCCCCGGGCGGCTGCTGGCCCGTGAGGCGCCCCCGGGCCTGGGCGCGGCGAGCCGGCGGGCTCTCGGTGGGCAGGAAGGGGACCGGCGGCTCTCTGAGGGGGGGTTCGGCCCTCGGTTGACGCCGAGCTTTAATATTTGCATTGCAAAGGCTTCAGGCAACGCGTGTCTGCTGTGTTTCTTTAAAACTGATCGATTTGTTTACAGAAATAAGTCAAGGAAGTACAACCCCGTTGGGTCTCTTTGCAAAGTACAGCTCTGTTCGTTGGAGACTTTGTGCACAAAGCGAGTTTTGGGGCAAATTTGAGTCAGCAATGTCCCTTTGAGATGATTCATTTTCAGTATTCCCAGACAAAAAGAGTGTGTAGCAATACAGCTTGAAGCTACAAGCTGGTGACTTGGTGCAAATCAGGCGAGAACTCCAAGGACCACCCGAGAACTGAAGGAAGTGGCATGAATGATTTTGGGGGTGACATTGTGGCATCTGACCCAGGACAAACCGAGTGCCCCTGACAACTACCAAGGTTATTATCTGGGGGATAGGACACGAACAACAGGCCTTGACCACTTCTCATCACTAGTGGTCTTGGGGCACACCTGAGAAGGGGAGCAGGGTTCATTTGTGTGTCCTCATTTGTATGTCCCTGCTTCCAGAGGGCTTTGCTTTCATCTCTGCTGGAGCTCCTCTGCCTCACCAGGCCTTAATTCAAGGTTTAACCATAAATGTGCAAGTGTGTCCTCTTTACCTACCTTCTAATTAGGATAATGAGCCACTCTTCCCCTTGCCGTGCTCCTTCTTAGGGGCTGCAGGAGGCGAGCAGCGAGGAAGGCGATTCCCAGGTGTACAGAGGTGCTGGATCTCCGGGGAGGCTGCAGGCTTTTTGCCACATCTCGGGGGCCATGCATCGATGCACAACTTGCATCATAACAGCAGTGCTTACAAGGAAGAGATCGAGTAGCTGCAGATGGGTGGAGATGAAATTGCATGGCCCCAGGGACTGTATGCTCCCCACTGCTAGCTTCCTTATTCAGCGAGGTGCTCACAGCAGGGCATTCAGTGACTTATAATGGGGTCGGGAAGGGTGCTGAACCCACCTAACTGTTAGGAGAAATAAGGCTGCACCTTGCAATGCCAAGGCCGAGGTGTGGTAGCTTGCTGAACAACCCCCTCCTTACCCCTTTTTGGCCATGCGGTCAAAAACACCCCTGCCAATGCAAGGAAATAATCCCGTTGTGCTCCATGGGGCAATGCATGCAGGGGAAGTAGTTCATGTGTGCATTTGTGTTGTTGCAGGATGAAGGCACTAATTTGTTAAGCATATTTTGAACTCCTTGGGGAATTGTCGCTCTGTGCCAGCCATTATGGTTCATTAAATAACACATTCACATTGCATTAAATTTATTACTCCAGCTGACCAGAAACACCACGGAGCTGGTAGATACAGCACAAATAGGTCCTTTCACACCCTGCAAGATAGAAATGGGAGAAGTTTCCTGGTAAATAGATAGGTGTTTGAGTAGCTTGTTCAAAACTGTTTTGCTTTGACCTAGACCTGCTGCCATTTCTGTCAATTTTCCCCAATAACTTCAGCAGAAGTTACTGAGCAATAGTCCCCCAAGTGTATTGTGCAAATATCCCCCTTTTCCTGCAGGTTACTGTCCCGTTCTGTTGAAATTGGGTCTGTACTCACTGGAGACCCTGTAAATATTGCTTGAAGTGAGCAGGGGAAGGATTCTGATGCTGAAAACTGGCTCTGGTCGTTTCTGTGGGCACACCTGCAGCTTTCTGTGTGCATCCATCCCTGCCTGTGGAGAGTTTTCCCAGTTATCACCACTGTTTAGAAGTCTCTCCTATCTCCTCTGGCTATGCCAAAGATGCTAGAGGAATGTATCACCTAGGCATAAACTGTAGAGCAAGACAAACTGGAGTGTTGTCTAGGGAAACTCCAAAGCTCCTCAGAATCAGAGCTCTGTGGGCCAGATTCTCCCCTCTGGTAAATCAATCTACTACACCTACTAAAGTACACCTACTTTGAAGGCTTTGTTTCCTTACTGCCAAGGTGGGAGGCTGCTGTAACATGAGAACCTGACTGGTGGAAGTGGGGCAAAGGCTAAGGTGGATTCGTCATCTAGGAAGGCAGTTGCTAATTAGCCGGCTGACAGTAACTCTGGATGCCTAGACATGTGGATGGGGAAATTTCCTTTTGCCCCAGGACCTTTCCTGCCCTCTGCTGTGCTCCAGGGGATAACGGAGCAAAGGCTAGGGCCAGGGTCTTGAGGGGAGCCCAAGATCTCACTTGTGGTGACTCTGAAAGCAGGTTCTCCTTGGCCTGCCTCACCGCAGCTCCCCAGGGCGTATTAAATGGTCAGCACAGCATGAGCACCTTCTGCAGCAGCACAGACATGTCATCACTGAGTCCAAGAAAGATGTTAATGAGGTCTGAGAACTGCACAGGAAACTCAGCAGGCTGTAGTCTGCCTGCCTGTGAATTCAGATGCTGCGCTGACTCCACCACAGCGGTGCTAGCTGCCTCCCAGCACCGCGCGTATTGCTTTCTCGAGGCCTGAATGGTGAAAGCGAGGTAAGAGAGGTTAGGCCCCTGCCAAGGCAGCAGGAAAAGCGGAGAGCGAAGAGAAAAGCATTAGGTGTGACATGATTCCTTCAGCCTTGGTGTTGGCTCCTCTAACCCTTCGGTGTTCAGGGTGGAGAGAAAGAGGCCTGCAGGAGCTAAAATTTGGGCCAGCTTCTTGTAGTAGCTGAGGTGGGAACAATTATGTTCAGCTAAATCCACGCAGGGCTACTCAGGACAAAAAGGAAGGATCTATGAGCTGTCATACATTTCTTCTGCAGGAAGAGATCGGGATCAGATGTGCTGGAAAAGGCACAATGTGATTTCACTCCACCTCTTCCTCACAGACAGAGAGTTTTGTGTTTGAAATGTCAAAAAAACAAAACAAAAAACTAGTGATTTTGGGTGTCCAAGCATCTTTCAAAGGGCAAAAGTATCTCAGCATTGCACAAAAAGTAAGGTCTTCTAAGGCACCTAAGGCTTAGATTATTAAAGCTGCCCATAAAACATAGCCCAGTATCAAACAAAAAGGGACAGGCATGGCAGGGCCGGGCCCGCTCTGCTTGGCCCACTGGCTTTCAGTGACCTCGGACAATTGCTTTTTCCAGCTGGGAGATGACAGTATGGCTCTGTACTCCATGTGAAACTTCTTTAAATATCTTCAGAAACAAAATGTGGTGCATTATGCACTCACTTATCTTGCCAAGAGCACATTACATCCCTCACAAGTAGAGGAGTATTACTGTTTTCGAACTGAGAGGCGACTTGTCCAAGGTCACAGGCAGGGGACCAGTGACAGCCTAAGGAATGGGAGACGGCTCTCCTGGGACTCGGGCTGGTTTTGTAATACCCGTTAACCCATCCAGGCCTCGGCAGGCAGCCTCCTCCAGACACCAGAGCGAGCCTGAAAAGGAAATATTGCAGCAATTTAGGCCCTTTTCCCCAGAGGAATGTTAAACCAAGGGGGGGAAAACTAAGCTGCCCTTCCAGGTGAGCCTGCAGCTCCTCTCCCACGAGAAGCAATCATCTTGTCACTTCCAAGGCGGTGAGTGCTGCTTTGCTCAGGATTATCTTATCCTCTTTTCTTTATGTGACTTCCAATTATGGACACAAGCGCATGAGAACAAACCCATGGCAACAGAGTATTTTGTTCCACAGCTAACACTGCTTAAGTTCATCTCCCGTTCATACTAAGGCAACCACATCGAAGCTTGGCAAAACAGCAGGTTTACAAGTGCCATATGGCTGCACGGATCCTTTATTGACCCGTCCTGTAAACAGAAGCCAGATTTAGTTTACCCAAAGATGCTGCGTGCACTCCGCTGAATCACTGTGGAAGTACAGCCTGTTAGCACCAGCATCGTAAATCCTGTGGACAAATCAAAGGAGAAGGTGGCTTTCCAAGAAATCTTGTTTGAAACACATCTCAGCACCGAGAGGAGTCAGATTTAATGCTGTGGCTTTACCCTCAGCAAGTGAAGATATCTCCTGACTGCTAGCAAGAAGATCTGACACAGTATTTTGAGATGCAGGGCAGATGACCCCAAAGGGGCATTACCTCTCACTGCCAGCTTGATCTTCTGTATCTGAGGGCTATCTCACAGTCTTACATTTGCTTGTGCAAAGGTTTCCTGCCCTAACAGAGGTCCCTATCCTTTAAAGAAGGAAGGGTAGGTGGGGTGGTGAAGGGGGATAACGGCAGCAGGGAGGTCGGAGGAAACCAGATGTGACAAGTGCTGAAGCAGAACTTTTCAGCTTTGTGGTGGCTCCTGGCCAGATGAGATCACAGCTCCTACAGAATCTTGTCTCCCTTTATTTCCTTCATATTTGACTCTCCTGCTTCCTTAAGAAGCAGGAATTGCTAATCTTTGTGTGCTTGCTTTGAATACCCTCTACATTTCAAACAGCAGTTCGAACAGTGGCGGAGGAGGGTAGCTGACAAATGCTGGTGTTTATGGCCTGCAAATGGAATCCCTCTAAGCCTGTTTGGAAAACTAACTGGGGATGGAGTCTGGATTAGAAGAGACTTTTCCAGCTCTCATCCCTGTGAATTTATGCTAAGATTATTGAAAGAGGGGTGGGGGGAAGACATGATTTGGTATGTCTCCTTTTTGGTGCTCAGTGTTCAGTGTCATAGATTAGCCATGGGGTCTGGAAGTGGGTGAGCACTCGCCTCCTGATAAAGGGATCCCTTTGAAGGTCTGAAGTTAAGCATCAAAATCCTTCTTAAGAGCACAGACCTGGGCTGGTGCAGGCTTTGTAGGCATGCTTTATGCCTGACTGATATTAACCTTGCAGCAGCAGGCTGGCAGACTGCATCAAAAAAAAAGAGATCCAATTGTTTTGCATTTTGGGGTGAATATAAAGACAGGCAGACAGCAAACATGCAGCTTTCTGTGCCCTGGAGAGACGGAGAGAGACTAAACACTGCCCGGAAACATGTACGTGCTGCATGCAGGCTCTGCCTGTGGGAATTAAGGGAGACAATGCGACAGATAGGGAACAATGAGTGTCTGTAATGTACAGCAACAAAGCCAAAGTAACCCAGTGTGCTGCAGAACAGAGAAGGATACTGTGAAAACAGCAACCCCATGAGGCAGAAATCCTGCCAAGCCTGCTGAGAGGACAATAAACGGGCCCTCCTCAGCTGAAAGATGGCTCAGCGCGGTGGAAAAAGGAGTAAAAGAGTGGGATGGAGGAGGGAAAAAGAGGCAACCCCAAGGGGCCCTTTTGCAGAAAAAAAAAAAAAAAAAAAAAAAAAAAAAGACACCTTCCTTTTCATTAATCTCTTCTTGTGAGTGCACATCTCAGTCAACATAACACTTTGCCCACTATAACACAAATAAATGAGGCTGTGGAAAGAAAGGAAACCCCTTCTCAAAAACAAACTAGAATCCAGGTACATTGCAGAAAGCCTACAGAGTGTTTCACGTTCACCGGGTGAGCAGGGGCCTGCTGTGATGTCTCCTGTTACTGCCCCTCTGCCTTTCTGCTTCAGCACACGGTGCTGGGTGCCCTAAGGAACGGGATATGTACAACTCTGTAGCACTTGGCTGCAGAAGATGCCCTGCAAACATTCCAGTTCTCCAAATCTCCAGTTTTACTTGGAGCAACCCTTACAACAGCAGCTGGCTGCCCAGCTACCTCTGGGGTACCTGCCCTACAGATGTGGCTCTACCTCTTAATGAGAACGCGTGCCACAAGCTCTCTCCCAAAATCACGAGCACTTCATGGGCTGGCACAACTGTTGGCAGAAAAAAGGGCAGAGCATAGCACTGGTTCTGCTTACTGTACTGCAGGCTCCTGCATGTGGGAGGCCAAGTGCATGGCCAGAGCCTGTGCACAAGAAGCCAGTGGGAGTGGGAAGCAGAAAAATTAGTTCCTGGCCAATTTGCTGGGGAAAAAAAAAAAAAAAAAAAAAAAAAAAAAAGGGAGCCATGAACCGAGACTGGAAGCACCCAGGATAAGAGAGGAGCAGGAGCTGGGGAGCATCTCAGGGGGTGAGCAGGCTGCCAGAGCTGGCTGTGCCCCAGCTCAGAGGTCTCCTCTGGATGTCTGCACCCTGCAGCAGCTCCCATCCTCTGGGTGCTTGTGCCCTGCAGCAGCTCTGTCACAGGGCTGGATCCCTGCTGCCTGCAGCTCCACAGCCTGAGCGAGCAGCACCCTCTGCTGCTGGCACACTCGCCTCCGAAGCACCCTTTTTTTTTTTTTTTTTTTTTTTTTTTTTTTTTTTTTTTCCACACGCCTACATGCTTCCAGAGGGGAACTCAGAAAAAGCATCCAGAAATGTCCTCCTGCAAGTCAAAACACTGCAGCATGTGGGTGGTTTGTTTGTCAGGCGTTTTGGTCATGCTGCTGTTGGGAAAGGCGATGCCAGGCAGCATCTGCTTGCAGCAGATAATAGCGATGAGGACAGGCCCTGGCTTCGTGCTGAAAAGATTTTGACTGCTGCTACTCCCTGGCAAGTACTCTGCCTGATATTATTTGATGAACGTGACTCGACACGCACAACAGGGACCCTGTCAGGTCTCCGTTCCTCCAGCAGCCTTCCTCCAGCCTCTTCCAAACATCTCGTATCCCCACGGGGCAGCTGATTTACTACTGCTGCACAGCGAGAGGGAAGGGGAACTCAGGCAAGTGAGGTGACTCACCCGCAGTGAGTCAGGGCAGAGCGCTGCCCACAGCTCCCCGCTGCCAACCATGGACCAGCAGGACCACACGGGAGCCACACAGTCACGAGAATCCTAGTCACCTACGTTTTTTTCCCTCCTTTTTGCTTTTGTTTTTTTCCCAGCTCAAGCTGTTTAACATCAGCTCCATTCCACAGGCACAATCCCAGGTGGGATGTGCATGCCACAGGCAGGCTGAGAGCACTAGGTCTTGTCCTTGTGTTTTCTCCCTCTCCCTGCATGCCTATTGCCCTTTTCCCTAGCATCTGACCCCACATTTCCCTCCTTCAGGGAAGGTAAGCTGCGTGGTGCCAGCTGCAGCTCCAGTCCCCCATGTCCATGTCCCGTGGCTCAGCCAGGGACATCAATCTGAGCTCCCACATCCCCTCCATCTCACAATCCTTTTCCCTGTCTGCAGGCAGCAGGGGGGAGCTTCCCCAAATCTTCAGGCACACAGTACTGTGTCAGCTCATAAAATACGCCTGATGTAAGAAAAGCAACATACAAAAAAATTGCCCAAACCCTGTTAAAAATAGGCTGGGATCCACCGAAGAGAACCTGCTCGACAGTTTGTCTCTGTGTGCGCGCAGGTCTCATTTCAGCAACACCGCTCAGAGCCAAACACCATTCACACAAGCCCCAGATTGTTTTGTGGATAAGGAGATGCCTATACAAAAAGGGAGCCCTGTTTAAGGAAAAAATGAGGCGATGTCTGCTCGGAGCGCCACCAGGACATAGTTTCTGCGGGAAATTCCTCTCGGTAGAGCAATTTGTCAAACAGAGCCAGCGTGTCCCGCCGCAGGGAGCAGCGCGAGGGCACGGCCGGGCGCAGTCTGCAGCGATGCTCACGGGAGAGCCCAGTGCTGCATTGCTACAGGACGGTGTGCCAGCCCTCTGCAGGGGAGCGGCTGGAGCGAGCTGCATCGATTCACATTACCCACAAGCATCTCACGAGGCAGCTTACCTCAGGATCGCTCTGCCTCCTGAAATGTAGTGTTTTTCACTCCCCACCATCTCCCTTATTGTCCCTTTTAAGGTCACCTGTTTGGTGTAAGGAAGGCAATAAAACAAATCCCTGCTAAGGATGGCACAAATCCTTCTAAGGGTTGCCCTTAACTGTGGCCAAAGGAGAAGTCAAGCACAGCACCAAAAATTTTGTTTTGAAAAGCATTAAGACCCCTGCTCCTGCTCACTGTGTCTGGGGAGGATTCAGTGATGCTGTGACTGCTCTGTGAGTGTCTCTCTTCAGTGATGTGCACTGATCTCTGAACTAGAACAAAACACCCTCTAAACTGGAATTAAAATATTTCTAAGCTGGGTGGGAAAACATTGTCACAGCTCTATGACATGACAGGGAAGCCTCCTCACCTGCACATCATCTCCAAGTGCATGGGCTGCTTAGGCAGTTCAGCATCACTCCCTAACAGCATCTGGAGCACCATACATGTGCCATGCACCCAGACATCCCTGAGAGCGCTGGAGAGGATTTGGACAATGAAAACATCCCCATGGCCTGGTGCTTCAGAAATCCTGCTACGTTAGCAGCCCAGAGACTCCACTGAAAACCCACAGGAGTCTGCAAACAGCAGCACATTTCAACTGCAGTCGGAGGAAGGAGCCTTTGTGCATCAGCAGGAAAACATCTCATTTAAATCTTGTCAGGGAAGGGGAATGAGGCCTCACCTACTGCCCCAGGGCAGCGGGACAGAATTGCTAGCTTCCCTTGCCCAGGGCACACACTCTGCCTGCATGTTTTGTGTCAGGGTGGCGCCAGGTGAGATTTCCTTTCCCTGGGGAATGGGATGGATCCGGCCAAACAGGAGACGTGGCCCCGCATGTGACACCAGCATCCTGCTGGAGTTCAGCAGCATCACTGCAGCTGGCAGATCTTGAGTCGATTAGTTAAAACTATGGCTTTACAAGTTTATGTTATTAAGCAGCTCTGTACCACAGTGATCGTATCTATGGAAATGGAACAGAGACTTCCCCAAGGCACCATCGGGGTGGCCATTCCAGCACCCAGTGCTGTGCTGGGCGATTCCACCTGGAAAGGGCTTTGGCTGCTCTTAAAAGCCCTGGTGTTCAGGTGATACACACACCAAGAAGACTCAGTGACCAATATGAAAGAACATTTTAGGTTCCTTGTTTTAAACTACAGAAAATTCAACATTGTCATCTTTGCATCACTAGAGCTTCACTCATCAAAATGAAAGGGGAAAGAAACCCACAGAATAACCACCAACCTTTGAAAGAAATTAAAGCACACTATTGTTAAAAAATATATTTATAAATATAATTCTCTATTCATTGCACAAAACAAAAGGAATCACAAAATTTACTCATGGAAAAACAAGATTTTACAACTCGATTTATAAAAGTTAGAAAAAGTGAATTCCAGTGTTAGTTTTCTGTAAAACAGTAAATATCACACCATTGAAATACAGGAATGCAGTGAAGAAATTATTTGCCATTTCAAAAAAAAAATAAACTTATCAATAATCACTTATGGGAAACAGACAATAAGTAGTTACTCCATGGACTTGTTTCTGCTAAGAAAGATTAATACTCAAGCTCTCAAGAAGATGCACACCTCCTATTAATAGCTTTTACAAAATAAAAATAGCACTGCTTCCCTGGCCTACAGCCCAGTGGATTTCTACCATTTTTCTCCAACAGATTTGTTAATAATTTCACCCTTCTTCCCATCCGCAGTCTCTCCCTGTACCAGTCACAATTTTTATACATTACAAAATATTTATTTCTCATTTGGCAAATGCTAAGTATTAGGGAGTTTTAAAGGAATGTCTGCAGAAAAAAAAAATATACAGAGCTAAAAAAAAAAAACACAAACAACCCAGTCAGCTATGTTCACTGAAAACATGTACGTTTTAACTGGGTTTTCATAAAATCCAGGATGAATTTGGGGGTGATCTATTAGAGACTTCCCAAACGAACCCTATTTTTTGCTGTAAAGAACCGCTGCTCTCCGAGGGAAAAAGAAAAAGCTTACTTAAGAGTGCAAATACCCCCCCCCCTTTTTTTTTTTAAATAAAAAATAAGTGTTTATTTCAAAAGGTGCTGGACAATTATTAAAAATAGTGTGCAGAAACAAGAAAATACCAATGCCACAGTTATCTGTAAGGTAGGAACAAACTGTCACATGTAACAATAAGCTTATTCTCATGTAGGTCAGTTTTTCCTTAAAACTTGTTCCCTCACCCCAAACACCCAAGAACCCGACTGAAGTTTACATGGCTACTTTTGTTTAAAGAAGAAAAATGCTGTTTAAATTTATGGACATACCAGACCTAAAACATCTTCCTCTGCACAGCTGTTTCAGCCACTGCGGTATATTTTGGAGCCAGTGTCTGCTAGCACTCGTCTACAAAAAGACTTATTTCCAGAAGAGTTATTGCAGTTAACTCCTCAGGCACGTGCTCTTATTCCAGACTCCACTTATCCAGCAAGTCCTGCTCCAAGGAGCCTGCAGTGCTCGCCTTCATCCTGCTTTTCCATGCCACCTTCTTCCCCTGATATTTATTTTCACCCTTGGGTGTTTGTGCTGGTAGTTAAGCCTGCCTGCAACTCAGAAACAGGCAGCAATTAACATATTCATAAGCATACACATAAAAATGGATAACCAGCCGTCCCCGTCTGCCAGACCAGACCAGTTCAGGCACTCATGTCTCTTCTCCATGTGAGCTTTTGTGGCAGCTACACCACCACAAGTCCCATCCTTTCCCATGCAAAGTGACGTGCATCAGTGCAGCTCAGCTTAGTCAGACACAGCGTGCAAAATGCAGTTTTGCTGGACCATCTGCAAGCTTGTGGGGCTGGGGGCTGCCAGAAATCATAGCCAGTCCCTGAGAACCTGGACTTTTCCTGCCGCCCATAGCTTCTGCCAACTCACGTCTCCCTGGCCCTGCTTTCCTAGGGACTGCTGACAAGTAGCAGGCTCTCTGGGGTTTGCTCAGTGCACTTTTATCTGCAGAATTAGTAGAGGATAAAAATTCTGATTTCTGCATTAAGCTGAAAGGCAAGGACTTGAGAACCTGGGAGGAGCACAGGCTGGATGGACCTGTCCGCCTTGCTTCACGTGCTGCCAGGCTACAGCAGCTATTTGCACCTTCATTTGCATCCTCACCACTAGGATTCAGCAGATCCCCTCTGTGGGGGATTTGAGGCCAATGCCCAGCTGTCTAAAACAAAGTCCCCTTCCTTCCCTATCCTGCAGACTTGCGGGTCCATGAAGGGTCACCAGGCCTGCAGGTACAGCTCCTGAGGACCCTACTTTAAGTTGGTGGCCTGGAATGGCAGCCAGGACTGGCACCACCCCAGACCACACAGCTTACTGCTGCTCCCTGGGGTTGGGGTGCCATCTCGTGTCGGCACCTCAGTCCCTGAGTCAGCCCCCGACCCATCCAGCAGCTCCTTCTCTGTGGAAGCAGATCCAGCATTCCCAGGAGGAAGGCAAAGATCCCTTTGGAAATAGCCTCTGCTTCTATGCAGCATCCTCACTGCTGGGAGCCAGGACCACAGCCACGCTCCAGCTTCCTCCTGGGGCCACTCCAGGTGAGCAGGTTTGTCTCCAAGCCTCCACATGGATTGTCAGCCCACATTCTCCCATCTTGATTTCCTTTCTACAAGCTGCACTCTGGCACGCTGCGGCAACTTACCCATTAGAGAAGGTCACGGAGTACTTGGGGATATCATGAAAGCAGAGACAGCCTTTGTTTGTGGCAGCATTCTGGGAAAGTAAAAATTAGGACGGAAAGAGCAGGGTCTCTAGGTAGGACTGGATGCCTCCAACCCTCCTTCCCGTGAGCAGCTGCACTATACATTTCCATAATCACTTAACCTTGTCCTGTCTACACAGATGCAGCATGTTAGTTCTGTGTGCCCAAAATAGATGTTTGGAGAAAATTCCCTCTCCTTGTAAGTCAGCATCCTTGAGCTGAAACCCCAGCACCACCATCCCCAAACACCATAACTACCTTAATGTGTGCTGTCATGAGGGACACATGGGTAGTTTTTAAAGCTGCCTCCCACTGAAATTTTATAAGCCTCTGAATGGCACTGCAAGCTTCAATTCTGTGGACAGAGAAAAATTGTTTCAGAGAATGAAACAAAGACAGAAGACAGTTAAGGAAAAGACCATTCCTTTGCTGGCTAAACACAAACAACTACCCTGAACAACAAGCTTTTCCCTCAGTAATTATTGCACTGCAGGCAAATAACAGCTTTGGGAACTGCCATGTTCCTCAGCCTGCCCCCATTATTCTAACAGCCTAAAAAGCAGTGTGGTTTCCTTCTCCATCCCCCACGATACCAGCTATCCACTTAAGGAAAGCAGCAAATTACTGTGTGTAGACTCAGCCCCTGCTGCTTGGCAATTGGTGAAAACCCGGGACTACAGCGAGCTCACAAATCGGTGTCAGCATTTAGGGGCCACAAGCCACAAAAGCTCCAAGAGAGCCCAGCCAAGGCCAGTGGCTGGCTGACACCACAATGGGCTGCATGGACAAAACTGCAGACCCATGTGCACATGAGACTCATTTTGCTGAGGCCGTGGCTGTCCCAGGCAGAGCCGGGCAGAGGACGGAGATGTCATTACTGTCTTCAAACCTGAGAATCAAAAAACAACAACAACAAAAAAGAATTGGCAGGTACTTAGGTTAACAAGTCTCCCATTGTGCCTGTGAGGTAGTTCAATGTTAATAACCATAAAGTCCTGAGAGGGGAAACTGAGGCACTTCAAGGTGAGGTAACATGTCCAAAGTCACAGTCAGAGTCTGGCAGAGCCAGCAATGCTGCCCGGGCCCTGGCTCCTGCTTAGCTCTGCACACTGAGCCAAGCTCAAATGTCAGAGGCACCACAGGCCACCGATTTCCCAGAAGGTTAGAGGAGCCCATCAGAGATGAAGCTGCTGCTGGCAACAGGGAAACACAGACGCTGTGTAGGAAAATCCAGGCAGACAAGGGAGGAGGGACACGGAGGACATCACCCAAGCAGAGCTTCATAATCCACATACCACACGACCTGGCCAGAGCTGGGGCTGACACCCGAGATAGGCCACTTCCTTGGCTGACGGCCCACCCTGCTGATTTGGGTGGTGATATCGTGTTTGCCCTTCCCCACAACCAGCACGAACACCTGCCTGGCCTTGTTGATGAGGGATAGGCTGAAACTCATCCTTTGGTGAGGTTTGATGGGGCTTTCGGTCAGCACCACGGCCCGAGTCCCTTCCAGGCCGTTTTCAGAATCGGGGAAGAGTGAGGCAGTGTGCCCGTCAGTGCCCAGCCCCAGCAGTACCAGGTCAAAGCTGGAATTGGCCACCAGGGCTGTGATCTCCTTGGCATACAGCTCCGTGCCTCCATCCTCTTCCACGCAGAGCCGCTGGTTCAGGTGCACGGGCATGGGGTGGACATTGAAGTAGGGCACCCTGATGCTCTGCAGGAGGTGGCTGTGCAGGCTGAAGAAGTTGGACTCTGGGTCAGTGAGTGGGACGCAGCGCTCATCCACCAGCCAGATGTGGGTGTGCCTCCACGGGAAGGCATAATGGTGCCTTGCCAGCCGCTGGAATAGGGCCACGGGGCTTGAGCCGCCGGACAGAGCCAGGTGGAACTGCCCAGAGCCTGCCACAGCCCTGTTTGCTGCCTTCTCAACATCAGAAGCCAGCTGGGAAATCAGGTCCTCGGACCACGCTGACACCAGGGGGCTTTGCCGAAATTTGGACTGGATTGTCTTGAAATCACTTGGCATCGACTTGTCAGGGTTCAGCAGTTCCACCGGGTCTGCCGCTGTGAACGCCAGCTCCCCGCTCACCATTTCAAAGTCCAAGAGGTTCTGGTTCTCTATCCCACCAGGGTAGAGGCGTGGGGGCTGGTGAGAAATGCTGTTCAGCAGAGGTGTCCAGAAGGCCCAGGAAGCCAGCAAGTTCTCAGTGGTGATGAAGAAGTCCTTCCTGCCATGGTATATGTTGGAAATAAGGACAGAATATGCATCTCTCTCCTTCACAGGGCTGTACACGTAGTAATCAGACAGCGGTTGTCCAAAAACATGCAGGTCTGGCTGACCTACAACTTCTCTCCAACTGCTTTTTGGCATGACAGGCCTGAAAAGGTTCCTGCTCACAAGCACTGCAGGGGTGTTGAGTGCACCATGTCCAATGTAGAAGATGATCTGCTTGGCTTTACACTGGCTGTGCCCTGCATCCCTCAGCGTCTCGCTCTGTGTGCAGTAGGCCCGGTTCTTGAAGAGAACACGGACATAACCTACCCGTTCATCCAGGGCTTTCCCAGAAGTGAGGAGGAAAGGGACCCCTTCCCAACGCAGGCTGTCACTCTGAATGAGCACACCTGAAACGACAAAGTGATCTTGGCTACCAAATTCAACCTAGAGCCTGAACAGCAAGCAGATTTGAGGGGAACTGTCATCTAGCCATCACTCTCCTTCTTTAGAAATCTTGGCATTCACTGTGTCTCTTGCTCCACATTTTGCTCTTTCATGACAGCACAGGACTAACTGCTCTTTAGCTATCCTGCTGTGCTTCCTCCCAGGTATCCTACTTGCTTAACCACCTTTCGTCTCGCAAGAAACCAGTTTCTAAGCATGAATATCATTCAGAAAAAACCTTTGATGTTCAGAAAACACAGCAGGACCAGAGATTGCCTTGTCATCTATCAACCACAGAGAACTCTCCATGCTTTATCCTCCAGACACAGAGAGCAACTCAACTTTATGAAAAGGTGAAGGAGTTTACAGGCCACTCCTTCACAGGCCTTAGCAAGAATAATGGGGCTTAACTCTTATGCAATGCTTTCCATCTATAGGATCATTAATTACCAGACATGACACCAGTATTATTTTGTAACAGCTCCTAGCTACCATGCTGATGGATGCCTCGAGACATCCTTGTGTCAGCAGTGAGGTCCGGCATCACGGAGTGAGGACTCCCATCTCCTGCTCTCCTTGGCTGTAGACTACTCCCCCTCACCAGGGCCCAGACCCAGAATCTCACCTGCGAAGGTTGGTGTTGTGCTGATGTAGTCCTGTCCCTTCTTCAGTTCCTCCTGCACGTGGCTGGCATACGCCTGATACTGCCCCAACACAGCACTGTGCTTCTCCAGGCCCCTCAAGGACCGGAGGGCCTGCAGCTTGCACCGCAAGACTTCTTCGGTCCTGCTCAGGTTGGTTGGGAGCTCCATGGTCAGGAACATAAGGGCCTCGGTGAGGTGGTTCTGCAGCACATCCCGGATGACTCCGTACTGCTCATAGAAGCTGGTGCGGCCTGCGGACAAAGAGGAGGTGAGAGACTGATAAAGTGATGTGGTGTCCTTGCAGCCCTGTCTTCTGCTTGTGTAATGCATGCTCCAAGAAGACCGAATTGGTTTGCACTGCTCTTCTCTTGGCCCAACAGTTACCGTGAACCTATCAAACAAGCCTCCCTCCAGAAGGGCTTCTGAAATGTCTCTGCTCCTAAAATGAACATTTAGCCCCGGCAGCAAGCACTGCTCTTCTCTGCCTCTTTTCCCCTGGTTTTCTGTCTTTGGGAGGCTCTGGCTGGGCCATGCCCTTGACAGACAAAATTTTGTGCACAAAGCCCTACTGCTCTGCCTGCCTGACTTCTCACGCAGGGGTGTGTGCGTGGGAGGTGGACAATCCACTTCTTAAGAAAGTGACTCAAACAGATGCCTTTCCATAGTCCAGCAGCTGCAGGCTGCACACTGCAGACTACATCACGGCCGTAGGCTTCCCCTATTGATTGATACATTTATCTCCTTTGCTCTAATCCAAAGGCACATTCATTAATGTAATCAATGCTGCAGACTTGCTGGGAGCCAGGCTGCAGCTGAAGCCGCACAGGGGAAGGAAGATGTCAAATGAAAAAATGACAAAGTTGTTTGGAGAGGGGAGGGCACAGGGAGCAGTTGGGAGTACGCACAAACAGCACCATTCTACCCAGACCTCTCTGCAGTGCCTCCCTCTCCCAAAATCAGGTCCAGCTGAGGTCTGGGCTGCCAAACCAAGGTTTACACAAAGCTTGGTAAAATTGCACTAATTGAGTTTGTGGTGGCTGGGGGCGGGAGTGGGAGGGAGGGAGAAGAGGAGGGTAAGGGAGTGGAGAAGCAGACCTGATGTTGCAGAACTGAGGGCGCCTGACATCCCGAGAACTGCTGCGGGTGGCAGTCCAGCCCAAGTGCTTTATGCTGAGCACTGCAGAGCGGATGCTGCAGCATTGCAGGGAGAGATTGCAGCCGTGTCCTTCAGCAGGAGACCCATGCTAGCAACTCTGGGCTTGGATTTTCTCTCTGCAAGGCTCTTAGTACTGAGAGGAAGGGAATGAAACTGGCCAACACAGACTCAGCTGGCTACCTAGACAGACACTGACTGGCCAGTTTGAGTAATGTCCAAGAAAATATACAAGAGCATCTTCCAAAGAATACCACAAATGTATACTCATTGCAAGCTTGGTAGCTAACAGGACAGAAATAAAAAAGCGTCACCAATAAAATGGCCAGATTGTCACAGCACTGAAGTGAGGTGGCCTTAGACTGCATCAACTCCAAATGCAGTGCTTCTTACCAAGTCCTGGCATCTCTGAACTTCAGAAAGCTTAATGAAATGCCTCCAAAGCTCTATAGCAGAAAACAGTGGGGCTTCTACCCCCACTCCCAGTGGAATCCAATGGGAATCTTTTCTTGGAAGCAGCAATGCTACCTGGAAGATGATTCAGTCCCCAGCACGGGAAATGTAAGACAGTCCCTTGCCATTTCCAGGGAGCAGCATACCATCCACCTGCACTTCTTTGTTTCCACAGCCGCACTGGCTCAAGGGCCACTTTCTCATAACAAGTAAGCCCGCCAGTTCTCCCTCTCATCTATTCACCCCAGTTCTGTACACTTGCTTCACCAACCTTTGGCATCCACAATCTCCTTCAGGACAATCTCCACTCTTTCCACATGATGTCGGTTCCAGATTGGATCCAGAAACTGGTGGTTCTGGTCTCGAAAAGGCAGGATATGGGCTACAGCCTGTGAAGGGAAAGTTCAAAAGATCCAACAAAAACTCACGGTATTTCTACAGTATCTTCTCCTCACTTCCCCATCCAGCACTGGGATGTGGCCACAGTGAGTGGCCACACTGGAGTGCTAGCAGACATGCCACGTAGCAGAGAGCAGAGTGGGTGAGAGAAGAGAAAAATCTGCAGGAGCCCATTATGATATACAGTGGAGGCTCCACTGACTGTATGTTAAAGGCCTTGCTGAAGCACTTCGACTTTTCACGTGAAAAAGGCTGAAATGCAAACTACAAGACACTCAGTTTATAACCCTCAAAAGACAAAGGTCTGAGTCAGATCATCCTGGGATTAACGCACAGCTCTGAAGTGCTTAAACAGATCAGATCAGATGCTTACACTACTAAAGCCATCTGCTTTTGGGGAAGGGAAAAAAGGCAAGGAAGAAATCCCCCGCTCTTCGCAGAGATGCTCTCCTTACAGCTGGACATGCACCTTTCTGAGTAAAACCTGGCCACGGTGCCATGGGTGGAGCAGGCTGCTCTTAAAATGTGGTGTTACGTTCCTCTAAGGCAAGGATGGCACGTCCTTGAATGCATTCCCTCTGGGACAATGCAGCTGCTGCATGTCCTGAGCTGCCCCTGCAGCAGCCAGGCCCCACACCCTGCCTGCAGTGCAGGACAGGAGGAAACCTTCTCCCCAGCATCCCACAAATCTCCCTTCTCATCAACTCTGTATCGTATCACATTGAAAACTGCTTCTAGAAGCCACTGCTAGCAGAAAGGCCTGCACGTAATAAGAGGGAAGAGGGAAAGGGCATTGCTTACTCAGCGAAATCAGAGCCCTGACCTTGGCAGGAAGACCAGATGAATCTGCACCTCTCCCTCGTGAACGCACACCACTCACCCTGACACCCTGGCTTCCCTCGAGAGAGGGGAGCCTTGTCACCAGCTGCACATCTCCCCTGCTCTGCAAGAGGACGGACAGCAGCACAGCACAGGGCACGAAAAGCACAAGGCTCCGTAAGCAAATGGAGGCTTGGGACACAACCAGGAGCACTGCCTGAATCTGAGAACACCTCCATCAGATGCAGGGCTGACACCCAGCACTCTCCCAGCCACCGAGTCCCTCACCCTGGCAGGAGGCTGAGCACTGCAAGCTGCTTACCTGCTTGCCCAGGTAGTGGTCCACCCGGTACATCTCCTCTTCCCTGAAGAAGCTCGTCAGCTCTGCAGCCAGCTGCTGGGCCGACTCCAGGTCGTGGCCAAAAGGTTTCTCCAGCACCACACGCAGCCAGGCGCCCGGAGGGGGTCTGCAGCTGCTGTTGATGTGGCGGGCGATCTCCGTGTAGGCAAACGGTGGTACCGAGAAGTAGAAGATTCTTCCAGCCTCCTTCAGGCCCTCCTGGCGAAGCAGCACCTCGATCTCCCTGTTGAGCACAGTATAGTTCTCGGCCGTCTTCAGCTGGTGGTATTGGCTCAGCTTCAAGAATTGGTCCTTCAGCACAGCACACCTGTCTGGAGCCTCATCCGGGGGACAGGCCAGCTTCTTCAGCACGTCAAACATCAGCTTCTGCCCCGGTTCCAGAGCTGTCAGCGCAGCCCCGTGGAAAGTGAAGCTGTGGCCGCTGCTCACTTGGTCCATGTAGAGCTGGAATAGGCCCTGCCACAAATACTTCTTGGCCAAATCACCTGTGGCTCCCAGCAAGACCACGGAGATGTGGCCCTGGGACATCTCAGCTGGTGATGGCAAGGCTCCCATGAACAACATGGTACACAGGACTCTTCTCAGCATCTTGGGAGACAGGAGGCAGACCCAGGAACACTACAGAGGGCAGGATTAAGAAAGAAAATCTGTCAATCCATGTTATAACACTGCAAAACACAGCGCAAGGTGTCTGCTCTCCCATGGCTCAAAACTGAGATTTCTGCCTGGATCCTTCATCCAGCCACGATCCCCCTCCACGATTTGAATCATGGTGGGAACGAGAGCTTTGGAGAAGACTGCAGCTGCCTTGTGCAGACCAGGAACTGGAAGACAGCTTGTGCTTCAGTAGTGCTTTGTGCTTCACAGTGTGCTTTGTCTTTCAGTAGCACAGGAATTGCTCCCAAGGCTGAGTTAATGAGGGGATGTCAATGTCTTTAGATTGTGAAACTGAAATCCATTTTAATGCAAATTTCAGAGCTGGCTACAATCGAACACGTGCTGGCAAATTCAGGCTGCTGCTTTCAGCAACCTCCCGTTTGGGACTTTGCTCAAGGGGTATTATGCTGTCTTGGCACTGCTTCATGTCAATATTGTCATAGCAGCTCACGACCACTGGCAGTTTCAGCTCACAGGCTCTTCTTTAATACACTGCGCTTGAATGACTGGTGTGCACCACCACTCTCATGAACACAGCTGAATTAGGTTCTAACAAGCTACCGGGAGACAAAATGGTCTGATAAAACAACACAGGGGAAGAAGTTTAGTCCTTAAAATCAAGTCTAGACATGAGCCAGTCGAGATGCTGTCTCATGATGGTTGTGTACGCGGCCAGGAGACAATGTGGGGCTTGTGCTCTGCCGACTGCAGCTTTCCATCAGTGAGGAGAGCGTGTGGGCACCCACTCCCTGCTGCAGCCAGCAACAGCTGGTCTCCCTGGCCAAAAAGTCCCTTTACTTGTTCTTATTTAGTCTTGTTTTGCTAATCTGAAAGAAGGCTGTTTTTAAGAGTAATAACACACCTGGTTCTTATATCTAGAAACAGGGCAAAGATCTTAGATCACAACAAATAACCCAGAATCTCTTGAACAGAGAAAGGGCGCTGTCCGAGCTCTGACTGCTTCTCCCACTGGAAAGCTCCCAGAAAAGTCACTACTCCATCATCAACGCTGAATCTAAACCAGCTAAAGGACGAAGATAACTAAAACCAAGGAACTCCTGAACATCTCTCCCTACCTGCAGCTTGAACCGGTCATAATAACTCTCATGTTTCTCTCCCCAGCACTCACCTGAATAACACAGGAGCTTTACAAAGGCTGCAGAGGCAAAAGTAGCTGGGAACTTGTCTTCTTCACAGCCCCCTGGGTTCAGATCTCTCTTCTCCTGTGACTGAGTGCACTGCAGAGTCACTGATCAATGGTCAGATTTTGCAACCAAGATAAGGCAGGTTGTTCCCCTTCTGTAAATGAAGGACCACATAACAGCAGTGGAAAAAAAAAAAAATGACTGCCTGTGCCAGTAACATCCCGGCTCTCAGCCCATCCATGCTGCCTGTGCTACAAGTTCTAGTTGCTGTTTGCGAGCAGGCAAAACACGGGCGCTTTGTGGCAACTCCTGACTCCTCTGCTATGCTCCCCAGCACAGCTCCGTGCTGGGGTTTGGCCACCAAGACCCTGGTGCATGTCCCTGGCAGCAGCCCTGACCCCAGTCCTGAGCTTCCCAAGCCTACAACCTCGACCCAGTGAGCAGGGGGTGGTTTCAACAAGCCCCCCTAGGGCAGCAGGATGGCACTCGCGTGCTGCTGCTCTTGAAGGTCAGTTTGCACTGTGTTCCCTGCCTTTTCCATCCCCTTTTCTTGCATGGGGATAGGGATGATGCCACAACAGCTGAGCACACCTGCAGCTCACCCTGCACTGCTGTTGGGTGAAAGGGCCTGGGTGCTCCCACAGGGCACACCACCCTCTCATGAGAGTCCAGGATCCACTGCTTCTTCTGCAAAGCTCCATATCATAGCTTGTCAATCTAATGCTCATCTCTGCCCAGCCTTCCCTCCCTGCCTCCTCGTTTTATTTAACCTCCAAGTACCTACTTACCAAACCCAGAAAAAAGCGCTGGCAATTGCACAGCAGCAGAAGCAGGGCTCCCAAGCTTTTACCTGCTCTAGAAATAATTATGATTTTCAGCAGAGGTTTGGTTTTCTTTCCCCCACTATGGCATTATGGCGCAGATGACCGAGTTTCTCAGCATAATAAGGTAATATTTACACTTGTTTAAGCAACCTTTGTTCCAGGAACCTGGGAGGATGGGCACGCTGCCTGCTGGGCACAGGGGGCTGCAGGTACAGAGATGCTGCAGAGACCCCAGGAGCCTCCCAGGGCAGGGAAGGATTTGGGCGGGCCGTTCTTTTCCACCTAACCAAGGAAATGAGCGAATTAGCCAAGCGGCTTGCTGGCAAATTCAGCTACAGTCACATGCATTTCCAAGCCAACTCGAAACTGTTTCACAACGCTCCCAGTTGCAAAACAGAGTGCCCAGGAGAAGCACAGCAAACCCAGGGCTGTTTGTTTGCTGCTCTTATAGCCCCTAATCATCAGGATTGCCATTAAAAAGGATTATTCTTTACAAGTTTCCCAACCAAAGAGAACTCAATCAGCTTTCAGGGGAAGACACCTGGGCCCTGTCCCTACAAAGTACAGGGAGCACTTCACCCAGGGCATCCCCTGCAGCTGGCCAGGAGCAACTTTCAGCCCCTGATGCACAGAAAAGGGGAAAATCTCTTTTTTTTTTTTTTTTTGGTACCACTGCACCCCCACTTATTAAAAAAAATAATAACCCAATTATGGGCTGCACAGCCAAACCTGGGGACCTCCTTGGCACCTTACTGGGGACCCCAGCAGTGCTGGGGGCAGCACCGGGGTGCTCCCCCCGGGTGTGCAGGACTCTGGGGTCTGGGGACACGGGCACCCTGAGCCCCCCGGTCCCCCCAGTGACCCAACAACCCCGCTGCCAGCCCCAGGCTCGCTCCTCGGTGTCACCCCCGTGCTTTTTGGGGCACCCCACATCCACAACCACGGGTTCCGGGGGGGTGACACGGGGGGGAGTGGGACACCGGGGGGGGG
>NC_048913.1:4150970-4311408 GCF_011077185.1 Oxyura jamaicensis | reverse complement strand
CCCCCCCCCCCGGGCGGCGAACGGGGCGCGGCGGCGGCGGCAAAGCGGCTGCGGGCGGGCCCGGCACGACGCCCCGCCTCGGAGCCGCCCCCGGAGCTTGTGGTTGGCGGACGCTTTCGCCGCGTTGTATCGCGAGGGAGGGAGGGAAATCGTGGCGCCGAGAGGGGTTGGGGTGTAGGGAGGGTTTGGGGGCCTAGAGAGGATTTGGGGGTGCAGGAGGTCCCTGGAGAGGTTCCTGATGCACCCTGAGACTAGGGATTTTACTGAGGGCAGGAGCTTCAGGAACCAAAAGAAAACTCCCTTGTTTTCTCCAGTTGTGCTGGCCGGTCTAGTTACATACAAATACGTGCCTACGTGTATCTGGATTTCATAGCACAGAATCCCAGAATCACTAAGGTTGGAAAAGACCTCCAAGATCATCTGGTCCAATCATACTCCTGCTACCACTATCATCACCGTGTCCCTAAGCACCATGGGGACTCCACCACCTCCCTGGGCAACCCGTCCCAGTGCTTGACTGCTCTTTCTGAGAAGAAATGTCTCCTAATTTATAACCTAAACCTCTCCTGGCACAACCTGGGGCCATTCCCTCTAGTCCTATCACTAGTTACCTGTGAGAAGGCCCACCCCCAGCTCTCCACACCTACCTTTCAGGTAGTTGCAGAGAGCAATGAGGTCTCCCTGAGCCTCCTCCAGACCAAACACCCCCAGTTCCCTCAGCCACTCCTCGCAGGACTTGTGTCCCAGGCCTTTCACCAGCTTTGTTGCCCTTCTCTGGACACGCTCCAGGGCCTCGATGTCCTTCTTGTAGTGAGGGGCCCAAAGCTGAACACAGCACTCGAGGTGCAGCCTCACCAGAGCAGAGCACAGGGAGATGATCACCTCCCTGGTCCTGCTGGCTGCACCATTCCTGATACCATCCAGGATGCTGTTGGCCTTCTTGGCCACCTGGACACACTGCCGGTCACATGTTTACCTACAGACTTTGCATTCCTTTGTGCCCTGAAATGCTCGTGACTTCAGTGTCCCACCTTCTAACCACAAGTGCACCCACACCTCTAGTCCCATGTTTTCTGAACAAAGTCTGTTGTGGACCTCCTGGGACATACTGCAGCTCAGCATGGCAGTGCTTTTGGACACATCAGGTTTTGGGAAGGAGAGGCAGGTGAACAGGAGCAAAACTCTGCAGACTCGATCTTGGAGGTCTTTCCCAGCCTTAATGATTCTATGATTAATGATTCCGTGAAATGCCCCCAACCCATGGGGCACACAACAGAGAGCTCAGCTGTTGTGTTCAGATTCACGTGGGTGAACAATGTCATAGGGATCATTTCCCTAGCTGGCTCCACTAAGCACATAAATTTTCCTGTTGCCTTTTTCACTCAAAGGTCTCAAATTATTTTATGCAAGTACACACTCTTTACCACAACTAATTTACAGGTGGGAAAATAGAGTCACATTGGCAGATCTGAGAACAGATCTTGAATATGTTGCTGCTCAGGCCAACTATCTGGCAATTGTGTTACATGTGAGACAAACCTTGCCTTGTATTTGTGATACAACACTGAATTATGTTTGCATTATAACTTCTTGATGCCATAGCCTTCTTTATCATCCTGTTCTGGAGGTTCATCCACCCTTCCTCTTGCATGCCCAATCCCATAAAGACCCTTTATAGTATTGCAAAGGTGTCAGAGTGACAGCGTTAGAACCTAGGTTTGTCTGCAAGATGCAGGTCCAAACTGTGGGTGAGGGAGGCAGCAGTCTGCCCTGCTTCACGTTGCATATTGCTTTATGATTCCCACCACGTCACTGATGCAGCTTTGGACTGGGTAGAGCCTGAATGACTCTAGCAGTGGCCCTATTTCTGAAACCCAGCAGAAGGTGGATCACAGGCATAACTCAAGTGGTGAAATTGAACAAATTAAACTTGGTGAGGGGGTAACTCATCTGGAAGAGCCAGCTGGACAAAATAATCCAGCTCCAGAGATTTCCCCTTACCACTCTGTGCAATGTTACTACACAGAGCATTTAGCAAGAAGCTTAAGGGGAATCAGTGCTACATCCCATAGCTGTGTGTTTAACCCATCAATGACCTGACGACAAAGCTTGCTTAGCTTGCAGAAGCTAATCTGAGCCTGGGTATAGCAGACGGTGGGAAGAGGCAAATGGGAGTCCCCTTTACAGTCTCCTTTCTGCCCTGGAAGAATAAAGAGGGGTTGCTACGTACTCTGGCAGATGTGATTGAAGTGCAGATCTCCCTGCTGCATACTGAATGAGACGAACAGCTGAGGCCTTGGTCACTTGAGCCTGTTATTATTATAGATAGAGATGGAAGTTGGGAGTAGTGACAGTTGTTTAACATCCTCTGTTGAGAGACCCTGCCTCTAACTAGTTACATGATGCCAAACTTTAAGTATTGAAGCTGAAATTGTATGTGGGAAGTCTGCTTTATACAGCCTTTTTTCTTTTTTTTCCTTTTTTTTTTTTGAAGTCTCTGAAAAAAAATGGTGAAGCTATTTCTGAACTGGAGGGCAAGATAAAATAGGTTTTTTGACCACGTTAAAAATATCTCAGCTGTTTCATTAAGCAGCTCTAACATCTCTAACATAATTTGGGGCAAGGAAGATTTTATCAGGAAGATGGTTTGGATCAGAATGTACTTTTGTCAGAAAAAGTGTGCTTTTGTCAGTGCCTTTTCAGATGTGCTCAGCTGCATGCTCCTTGAAGGGAAGTAGGTCCAGTGTGACAGCTGAGACATGTGATGCCAATAAAGAAATAAAAGGTTGTTAGCAAGGGATGGAGTATTAAGGAGCCGGATGTTGTACAAGCAAATAAAAGTTCTCTAGGGAAGGAGGTGTGGAGGAGGAAGCATTAAGCTGAAAGGAGTGGCCTTTCAGTTGAGCGTTTCATACCTCTGCACTGTAGGTAAAAGCTATGTTTTGGTGTAGCATTTGAAAGTGGCTTTTTATTTAGGAGTGAGGAAAATTATTTAAAATGGGAGTTTGATATACTGGGGTTTTGCCTTTTGGAGTTGCATTCACAGGCCAGTTTTGAGATGCAGAGAAGCAAACCTGGTCTAGCGTGGTGTGGGTACTGCTTTGTAAAGCTAAAGCATCCTTCATCACAACAAGCTTGTGGTGCTGTCATCTAGAAATAGACTTGAAATTTGCCCCATTGATTAACTTTGGCAAAGATGCCTACTGCTAGTGACCTACTGACATGGCTATAAATGATTGAGTAATTTCTGTAGATGTTTTATCCTCCATCAGTTCTTCTTCCCAAGCCAGGAGCCCTGCTTGGTCATGCTGCTGCAGGGCCTGGTGCAGCCTTGTCCCCCTTTGGGCTGGGGGTGCTAAGCTTCAGGAAAGCTCCGAAGTTCTGGACCATCGAGCTCCTATGCTTTTGAGAAAGGCAGTTAACTGCTGCTGTGAAGCAATAAAGAACAGCTGTATAGCAGCTGGGGTTCTTATTAGAAAATAAAATGAAACTGACTTCTGGAAAACCAGATTTAAGGTAAAAATCATAACAGCAGTTCCCTAACTGGTGTGGGAAAGAGTAAGAAAAAAGAGGCTTGTTATGGCTGCAGGGGCAGGTCAGTGCTTCACGAGTTCTGGAGCTGCACTTGCTCTTGGAGTTGGCGTGAGATAAAACATGCTGACTTAAAGCCTTGGATATCCTTGAGAAAGAGAAATCCCCAAATTCTGCTTTAAGAAGAAGTTTGGATGGTAACGTTTGATTATTAATCAAAGCTATGCTGAGAGGCTGTAGGGCTGCTCTAGTGCTGCTCCCAGGAGCCCTGTTGCAGTGAGGGCAGGTGATGTTCCCAAAGACCTCACTGCTCTGGTGTCCTGCCTAAAGAGCTTGGCTCCTAAAGAGCTTATAATCAAATAAAACTGAGACACTCCAAGGTGAAAGAGAATTAGAGTAATACTGCCTCCTAAAAGCTCCTGTTTCTATTGCTTGTCTGCTTTCCTTTTTTAACTGTGGCTTTTAAGCCGTAGAAATCATGTCCAGTGCATGGCTCACAGGTGTGCTGCTGGAGTGGGGCAGGGAAGTGCCTTAACACTGCTGACTTGCTGTGAGGCTTGAGTAAATGGCATTACTAGCTAATGCAATTACCTTGCTGCTGCTGTCCCCGAGCAGTCGTGCGGATAAAACATGATTTAATGCCCCTCTGTAAGTCTCTGTCACAGAGACTGGTGAGTTCTCCGGCAGCGATGCAGCACTGCTGCAGCGAAGATGCGGTCTGCATCCCTCAGCAGCCAGGATGCAACTGCAACAGGAGTGCTCCGCAGCAGCCATGGCAAGAGGAAAGGAGTCAGGGGTGGGGATGGGGAGAGCTCATCTCCACCAAATGCTCTCAAGTGAGTTGGAACCGAGCTGATCAATCAATCAGGCTGTGCTTACTTGCTGCCTTTTGTTCTGACGAAGTGATGCTCGTTGCCTTGGCCATCAGATGAAAAAGTGCTGGCAGCTTCCCCAGGAATCCCTGCGCTGGGACAAGCTGCCTTCAGTCCCATGTTTGGTCTTGAGCTGAATGAGGAGGGAAATGGGGATCTGAATTTATAGCCTAAACATATAAATATATATATTTCTTTGTAACGTAGGCGAGTATTAACTTCCTCTTGTGCATGAGGGCAGAGGAAGTGAGGCAGTTTCACTTAGAGCTTTCAGTAGTAGACAACTTCCTCTGTGGCTCCCGAGGATGTGTTTGTGCTTTAACTAAAGGACTGCCTTTTAATATGTTATCTGAGCCAAAAAAAATCTTACAGTAACTACAGATTCCCATTGTTGCAGGCATCAAAGGTGAAGATGGACTAAAGTCTGTCTGCTAAAATGAACAAAGGAAGTTTAGTGATGGAATGATTCCCTCCTTGCTGTGCTAGGTGGTAAGAGTAAACATCTTTTATTGTGATTCAGAGCCCCAGTGGTTTGGGGTCTGTATCCTAATGGGTGAATATACTTCAGAAAGAAGCATGATGTGTCTACTGTCCCTGAGAGCTTCTGGGGTGCTTTCTGAAACTCCGAACCTCTGAAGACCTGGCTGTGCTGTGGCAATGCTGTGTCCGCTGTCTGCTGGTGTTCTCCAGACTTGTCAGGGCTGAGTGGCAGAGAAATGACACTTCGTGGCTTGTGATGTAAAACACTCACAGATGACTGGCACATAGAGAGCACTGTAATCGCTGGGCTGCCAAAGATCCCCCAAATGTACTTGGTTAGGGTTTAATAGTTAAGGTAACTGAAGTAAATATTGAATGGTTGATAAAGACTTACACATTGACATTCTGAAATCAGTAATGGATATAATTGTGCTGGTAATCAGTTTCCTGGTTAATTACTATTCAAAATTGTTTCAAATTAAAAAAAAAAAAAATTACAAAAGGAGTAGTATATAAATAGCACATCTCTTATGAGAGGAAACCTCTAACTGCATGGAGGCTTCCTAGTCTAGGCAGAGCTTAGCACAGCCCAACACTTACACCAGTGTCCCCTCTTGTATGGATTTCTTGTTGAGTGACACAGGCCTAGCCATAGCAGTAGGGATATATCTCCTGTCCAGGAGGCTTTGGAAGCAGTTTAATCAAGGCAAGAAAACCCTGCTATCTATGAACTGCTTTTATGGTCTAATACAAGTAGTGGCCCAGGAAGCATCTGATAGCACAGTACGGCAGGGGAGCTGTGCTGCACTGCATGTCAAAACGCTGATCAGCCCAGCACTGCTGCACTCAGAACAGCTGAGCTGCAGGAATATGGCTGAGGAAAGCCAAAGGTTGTCTCCGAGTATCTGAAAGCTGTGTGGGAAAGCAAAGTCTAAAAGATACCCTTATGATCTTATCTGAATGCAACATTAAGATTAGATTAAGATTGATAAAGTTTAACAGCAAAATCCTTTTTGGTTATGACATCTTTGTCCTCCCATAACAAAGCGAAATGCACCAAAATGCACAGCCACAGTTCTATTAATGGGCTGTGTTGCAGCAGAAAATTGGTGCAGGGTTTGGGATGATGTATGCTGTTTGGTGCATTCCTTGGCATATTGCAAGTGGAGCTTTATTTCATTAAAGCTGTGCTTTCTCTCATCTGATCCACTACAGATTAACTATGTGTTTCTGGCTTGCAGAGTGAGTGGCCTTGAAGTATTGTGAAATGCTTCAGTAAATCAATACTTTCAAAGCCTTGGCAGTGCCATGTAAAATTTCAGTAAAAGAGTCAGACAGTCAGGGGAGGCTCTTGCTGCTGGTTTTAGCTTTCTCTTGGGTGTTTCTGAAGGCCTTCCCTGGGCTTCTTTACACTCAGGATCTCCTCCCTGTTAATGCCAACTCTGCCATGCAGTAGTAAATACTGGTAGCAAGGCAAAAGTAACTACAAATACCAAGCTGAGTACCCAGCTCTGTCTCTCTGCCCTTCTGCTGTAAACCCAGTAGAACTGAGTGTGTTGCTTTATGCTACTGGTATAAGAAGTGGAGTGGGACCCAGTCCCCCAAATCCTAGGGCTCAATGACTCTTAGTGTGCTGGATGCAAATTTCCATCTGCATGCAGTACGTCTCACCTGGCAAAGAACAGGTACCCTATGCTTTTGGGTTATGCAACTGATAGGCAAGTGTAAGTGGCCCAGTCAAAAACTAATCTTCAAATGGAAGAACAGTGATGGCGAAAAGGAAGGGAAAGGCTTTTCGGTCAGTGCCAGGACTCTTTTGGATGCAGATAATCAGCATATCAGAAAACTTGATCCAAAAGCTTTCAAGGGTGGTATCAAAAGGCAACAATATATTTAGTTTGACCCTGATGTACACTTGGCGTTTTGCTATGGTACATTGGAGTGTGTGGATGAAAAATTAACATGTTTCAAAACTATCAGTCTGCAACTGTTGGTTCCAGGGCCAGCCTGCTGTAGGGCTCGTGCCCACGTATTATAAATGCCGCCTGGTTTAGTTGTGTCCCCCAGCAATATCCTGCAATAACCTTGAGCTTGGAGTTTCTCCGTCTCGCTTAACACTTGAGCGTGGAATAGCAAAACCAGAAATCACTATAACTGGTACCTCCAGGATGCAAGGTGAAGTCTCTTCTCTGGACACTGTTTCTTTTGAGCTACAGGGCTGACTTTCCCATCCAAGCCACAGAGGAGAATGGAGCAATGCGTGTTCTCTGCGACTCATTGAGTCTCTGCAATGAAGGCTGGATCTGCTGTGAAGCAGGGGTCTGCAGAGCTGCATTGGATGTACCCCTCTGCTGGCTTCATCATGGGAGTAGTTGAGGGAGGAACTTCAATCTGTCAAAGCTGTAAGAGGCAGGAATTAAATGCCTCCTGTACACAGGGCAAAAACCTGTCCTGGGCCTGAGCTGGCTGAAGGCAGCGTGGCTTTGCTGAAGTTAGCGGTAGGTCTTTGGATCAGGCTTTGTACTGTCCTGTGTCTCAGGAATAAAATTAGACTAGTTTAATGTTTGTGTAAGGTGTGCGCTTTTTTTTCCAACGCAATACCACAGAGAATGAGATTTCTCCCTGTGTTTTGACATCTCCTGTCCTTACTGATCCCCGTTCAGGTGTGTTCTCCCTGCATCTCCCTGGCGTGTATTTGCCTGAGCAGGCATGCTGACTCCTGAGCAAGTTCCAGCCTGCCCCCCAAATTTAGGCTGGCTTAGGTGGGAGCAGAGCCTGTTAAAGAGGCTTCTGCAGATGTCTGACTTGCTTTTCATTTCTTCCCTTGCTAAGAGCAACATCACCAGGTGAGAAAACCCAGCAGGCAATCAAACGGCTCAGCCTCCACCTTGTCGGGAAACAAGGCTGCGCTGAGAGCGAGTGCTTGCTTTTTAGACACAATCCTATAGGATCAGGGTTCTTGCAGTGTCAGGGATTTAAGATTTTTGAACTCCCCATCCCCCCCCCCTTTTTTTTTCCCCTGCCTGTCTGAGCAGCTCTGGGCTCCCCCGGCATCACTTCAGCGCAAGGACCCGTCTGACACTACTTATGCCAGGTCCTGCCTCCCGCGCAGGAGAAGCAGTCTGCAACTTTTGCTGCTCCAGGCAGCACTTCATCTCTGAGCAAGCAGAGCTCTGCAGAGTGGATTTGGGGTAAGAGAGGCAACTTCTGAGGGAGGGAGGGTTTCCTAGCCTGCTTTAATGGAAGCTTGTTCACTGCATGTTTTTTTTAGGAAGGAGGCATTTAAGGGGAGGCTGTGATCCTTCCCCCCCTGCAGGGCTGTCTTTTATAATTGATAAAAGATGAAAAGAAGTCCAACTTATGGTGGGTGATTTGCTAATTAAACTTCATCCAGTCTGTGTCCTTTCTGCCTTTTTAATTCTCCCTGGGACCTGCATGAGGGAAGCTGAATCAGAACCAAGTCTTTTTCGATCTGTTTTTTTAAAATGATAACGAGGGGGGTGGGGGGGGGCAAAAAAGGCAAACCGACTCCCCTGAAATGACTCGTGGGGAGCTGCGTTTTGGCATCCTCTCTTCTGAAAGCTGTTCCAGGCAGGTGCTGGGCTCTCGTGCCGCCGGGCTGGTGCAGTTGTGCTGCAGTCCGAGCCCTGTGCTGAGCTGCAGAGCCTTTGCAGGAGCGCATCAGGACGCGCCGACCTGCTGCTGGTGCAGTGCCTCGGCAAGGGAAACTTCTGCAGCCCCCCTCCAGCACCGTCACCCCGTTCAGCGCTACCCAAACCCCCCCAGCACCCCAACATCACCCCTACCCGCCAGACCTTTGGAGAGCCTCCCGGGGAGGCCGGCGGAGAAATGAAACCCTGCGGCTTTAAGAGCGCTGCGCTCTCCGCTTTTAGCCTCCTGCGGAGCCCGGCCTCGACCGCGGCCTCAACGGGGCCTCCCCCGACCTCCTGGGGGGGGGTTTGGGGGTGTCCGAGCTCGGGCCTCGCCTCCCCGCAGCCTCCCCCCAGGTTCCCTCTGCACGCCCCCGGGATGCGCGCCCCCGAGCCCGCGGGCACTATCGCCTTCCCACGGCCTCCCGGAATCCGTCTGGGGAGGCTCAGCGCAGCCTTTACTCTCCCTACCCGAGCACAACTTGTGTTTTTATTTTTTATTTTTAGTTTTTGGAGGCCCTAACGCCGCTTGATAGCGGTGCGGGGCGTGATCGTGCAGCCGTGAAGCACAAAAATTCACCTGGATGCAAATGTTTGGTGGCAACTTGGGTTTTCCTTGTATAAAAAACACACGTTTTTAACCAAAAAGTGCCTTCCTGCCCTCTCCGCAGGCTTGGTAGCTGAATGAATGAATGGGGCAAGGGGGAAAATCTGCAGTTTGTGCAATTGCTGAATCTGTTGAAATAGCAGTGAAGTCAGCGGGGCTGAAGTCCCTGTAGGTCTGGATTTCAGCTCGTGCCCCACGTTGGGGGAAGCTGCTCAGACCGAGTCAGATCCTTGCTGCTGTTGGATGACAGTTGGGTCTGGAATGGCCAAATATTTGACTTCCCCTCTTTTTTTTTAGTGATGTCTCCTGACAACAGGAGGGGTGTTCTTGTCCCCGCTGGGGCAGAGGCAATTACTGGTGTCTGCTGTTTTGTTTGAGTAGTAGTGTATGTTTATGTTGATTAGATCTATAACTGGGGTGGGTTTTTTTATCTTGTGCTTGCACAAGGACTGGGAAAAGTCAGCCAGATTGGTAGGAAAGGTGAGCGTTGCCCTCGTCGCAGAGGAGGGAAGCTGGGACCAGAGCTTGATCTCTCAAGGTCACGCAACGCAAGCTGGTGGTAGAGGCGAGCCCCTCGCCACCCTCAGCTGCAGAGGCTTTTTTATATTCAATGAAACCTGCAGATCTTCCGCCAGAGCTCTCTGGTCTCGGTCCTGAAGACCCAAGAAGAGTCACAGATGACGTAAGGACCAAGCCTTTAACTTTGCATGATGTAAATCAAGCGCTAAAGCAGCTGAAAGCCTCAAATGGCTGCGATGCAGGGACTTTTTGCACCCTGCTAAGGCTGTTACTTCTGTTTTCCTTATGTCATCACATTAATGAGCAAAGAGACTTCACTTCATTTGTGAAGTACTTATGCATAAGTTTGGCATTTATACAGGACCACTCAAATTGGTGGAATGGGACCAAAATCAAAATAACTGAGCTAACATCAGGCTTGGTGTAAATTGCCAAGGGATAATGAGTGATGGGGTGTTCCAAAATATGGGCGCTGAGAGGGCATATGGTGTAAAATCAGATCATTCTCTGCCTTTAAAATGGCTACTTAAAAAACCAATGAAGTGCTTTGAAATTGAACAGAATAGGATTTACCAAAGCTGGTACAAGTGACAAAGCATGGGAACTGCGGTCACGCAGCTAAATTCTCTGGAGTTGGGCTTTCTGGAAGTCAGCACAAGAGCCTATTGGAAGGGCTTGCATTGATTCCTTGCAAACTTAGCACGATAACTGTACCAGATATAGAAAATAAGAATGATCAGAGGACAAAAATGAGCCAAATTGAGGCTTGTGCCTTTCAAGTAGGAGTCCCTGTTCTGAAGTGCCATCCTACTGGTGCTTCTATTCAGGTGAAGTGTAACTGATTGCGTACTGCCAAAAGCAAGTTAAGGGCAAAGAACCCTTCAGTGCTGAGCGATGGGAGGAGAATTTGCAAAAGATGAACCAAGAGGAGGGGAAAGGAAGGGGGATGTGCTTGATGCTCTGTCCTGTTACATCCTATGCTGCTCCAGCAGCTTTTGCTTTACATGCCTGGGGAGAGAACCTCAGTACATGGTAAGTCTTAGCTGGAGTTCACAGCACCTTGAGCACCACCCTAGACCACCCTAGGGTTGCTATAGGCATAGCACAGGATAGATATCTAAAAAGAATGACTATAACAAGTCAATGTAGTGAAAAGCCTGACTCAGTGTCTAGATTGTGCTTCTGGAAATCTAAACTCAGCTGCAGCTAGTTGAAGACTGCTTTGATTGGTTTCCTCCTTTAACGCTGGTCTCTCTTCTGGAAAGCAGCTCTGTTTTTTTGACTGCCATATTGATGCTGGAGTGCGTTTTCACATTTTGGGCTGCCTAGGGTATTTGCCACTGCTAGAGGTGTCTTAATAGGAGCATAAAGTGTTTTGAGAAAGTACTGGCATTTAAAATGTAAGGCAGATTATTCCCAGTGCCTGTTCTTAGGGCTCATGAGCTTGCATAAAGATCTGTCATACCAAATTCTTTGTGGTTAAGGCCAGACCTGCTACTGGAGCATCAGATAGCTCTGCTCTACTACGTGCTTAATGAGTGGGACCTAAATGGTGGTTTGCTTGTGGATAGCGATCCCCCATTATCTATTTGCAGTGGCTGGCATCACAATAGTTAAAGACTGAGTCAAATGACAGCAGGTATTTTTGGAGGAGAAGGTCATGGATTCTGAGTGGTACCCCATTGCAGAAATCACACATCCTTTAAATAATTGGAAACGTCTACAGTTTAACTCTTGCTCTTGGTGGTGCCGTTAAGTCAAATGTAGCATATTACAAATGTTGCTTCTAAGCTGTGTGTGCTACTTCCCCCAGGCCCCCTAATTAATAATATACTTCCCGGGTATTATGTGGCACTGCAGCAAACTTGCTGTAAATTAATTCCTTCCAAGAGGTCTGGGTTGCAGTGAAGAAACAGAAGTGTTGTGAGGAAGGGCCCGCTGTATTTTACAAAGGGGGATTTAAAAACCGCTGCTGGACCCCAACTGGAGAGCCACTGGTAATGCTGGTTTCAGTGGGGAATATGGGAGATACACTTGTCCTTCCCGAATAACTGTATCAAGAACTTAGCACTTCTGCCCATTTTTCCCACTGACGTGAAAGTCTTGGAGTGGGGCAAGGGAGAGAGACTGCTGCTTGCAAAACCTCTGCAGATTCTTCCAGTTGGCTCTTGCACTGCAGAACCCGGAGCGATGGGGAATGCAGGGGGCGGAGGGGAAGTGTTGGCTGTCTCTGTTGTGCAATGTGATGCACCAGTGTATTAAAAAGCCTTACCAGCTGCTGTAAATTGCTTTCTGCCCATCCCCATCTGACATGTGAACACAAGAATTCCCATGTGCCAGGAATCTTAATGGTTTTTCCTCTACTTCTGTGCCTGGGCATAAATGTCCTTAAGATGCAGTTTTTCCAGCTAAACCCTTAGAATTTCTAATTACACTACGAGATCAGAGCTGCAGCAGGCTTGCCATTCGGCTGCCCTCCTTGTGCCTTTCCCCTGCTTTTCAGACAACTGATCTTTTGAGAAGGAAGAGTCCCTGCTGCTGAGTGAGCAAGAACTGAAATTTGGCAAACCTAAATGGGTTTTAATTTGCATCAATATTCTGCTGCACGTAACTGTTTATAAACTGAGGGCAAAGCTTACCTCATCTTAAAAGCTTACGTGTGATGAACAGAAAGTACTCTGTTCTTGTTTAAAGATCAAAATTGAGGAAGGTTGGACTTACTGAAGATGCCCTTCATTTGGCTCAGCAGTGTTTGTGTTGAATCCTGTGGGAAAAAATAAATAAATAAATATAAGGTCCCTGCCCCATAAAACCCAGTTGAGAGCATATTATATTCAAGAGAAGCATGGATTTGGCCTTGAATGAGCTGTTGACCTTGAATTGTTGGTGAAAAATTTGAGGCCTAAAATACATGGATTGTAATTTAGCACCAGTCATAACTTGTCAATACCTTTGTTAAAAGATGGAGACTCAGCTGATTAAATGCACTTTGATTAAACAGGGGGATTAACTGGAGAGACATCTTCAGCTTTGAAGGTCACTGTCAGAACAGGGGGAAAGTTGCTGGTTGGGGTCATCCCCAAAGTGCTGCTGTGGCTCCTGTGGAGCTCCCAGGCTCAGAAATGCTTCCTCACACATCCCTGTTCCCAGGGGATGCCTGAGTGCAACTTTACTCATAGTGATGAACACACTTTTTTTTTTTTTTTGGTAGAAGTCACTGCTGTGCTACTGCAGCAGTGCTGTCAGCAGCAGGGCATGCAGCAAGAGCCCGTGTCTCCCTTGTGCAGTTTCTGGAGGTTTTTGAGAGGGCTTGCTGTGCTTCAGAGCAACATTTGGGTGGCTCTGGGCAAAGAGGGGCTTGGAGCAAATGTCCTTGAGCTGGAGGGCAGGAGGAGGCTGGGCACTGAGACCTCTCCCTGGATTAACCTGGGCTGTGGACAAGCCTGTAAGTTAGAACAGCAGGTCACAGCCGTGAGGGGATGGACCTGGGGCTGAATATCAGGATGTGCTCCTAGCTTTGAGGCCTTCTTATAGAGCCAGTAAAGTCAGCATCCCTCAAAAGTGCTCTGCAGAGAAGCTGCGCAAATGAGGTTACGGCATACCAAGGGTAAAACCGAGCAGATCCTTGTGTACACCTGGTTTAAAGGAGTTTAAAGGAGGGGTGGTGCAAATGAGACCAGCTCCTCCTTGGAGGCTCGGTCCTATGGACAGGCGAGGCAGTCTGGCAGTCTCCAATTACCCAATATCAGCTCCAGGGCCCTGGGTAGCTGGGGGAAAAGCAGAGAGCAGGGAGCACTTGGTGGTTTGCTGGCAAGTCACCCGCTCTTTGATGCACTGCAGCAAAAGCCCTATCTGAGAACTCTTCAGCGAAGGACATTGCAGGGAAGGGAGGGGGGGGGGGACTGAAAGATGCTGCTGCCAGCACTGTGACAGCCAACCCCTGTCCTCTGCTCCCCTCACAGTCATTTAGCAATTGAGTTGGCCAAGTCCGTTGCCCTGTGTCTGAGCAGGATGCAGTGTCCTTTCCCTGGATGTCCTTCAATTGCAACGAGGGATGGTCCTGCCTGTAGGCATGTCCCGGGGGCTTTATTTTCACAATTTGGGTAACAGCCGGGATGAGGAAGCAGCAAGGCTCCAGTAGATGAACTGAGCTTGGGTGACGAGCCACCACTGCAGCATCTGCTCTGCAACTGCCTGAGCCAGGATGTTACAAGGTTCTGGGGACTGAAGTGACGGATGTGGCACGTTACGTAGCAGCAGTGCTGATGGAGAATGAGTGTGGAGCAGGGGAACGGATAACTGCTGATGCAGTGCAGGTGATATTTGGACTAGTGTTGCTGCAGCATGCGCAGGGTGTCTGGACTGCACCGAGACAAGCAGCAGGATAAATGGCAATTCATGCGTCTTATCTGCTAGGGATTGAATCTCTTCAATTGGTAATAGGCTTTTTTTGGAACCCCCACCCCAACAAATATATGGCTGCTGCAGGGGAGGTGGGAGCCTGCAGGCCATGCTACCAGATGATCTGTTCTGCCCCTCTTAGGAGAACTGCACCCGGAGCAGCAACCCAAGGGTGGAAGAAGACCCCAATGCTCTGTTGGCTGGCTGCAGTCTGCTGGGGGCTCTGGAGTGCTCCTGAAGGTGATGTGAGATGTCCTATGGTGCTGCTTCCACCCTGGACCCCTTGGCAGCACAACCTGCTAGCCGAGCAGCGTTTGGCCACCTTGCTCTGGAAGGGGTTGCAAGAGAGTGCGGTAAGGGCTTAACTCCTTATACTACGCTTATAATATGGTAGAGGTGGGGGGACATTTGCTTAGATGACCTTGTGTGGAGTTTCTGGAAACACGAGTAAACTCTTTGTCATGGGAAAAGCAAAGCTTGGAGGAGACTTTAGCTGTGAGAAAACTTGCAGTGGTAAATTTGGCTAATTTTGACCGTTCCTGTACAACACTCAAATTGAACACGTCACGAGATGAATGCATTTCTGCTGGTAGGTAGCATTCACAATATTAACGCTTAGCTGATGTTTATTTTCAGGCTCTTTATTTTAAGACACTTACTCAGCTTTACATGTGATGAGTGCTTCTGGTAACAAAGCTATTAATGCAGAGCCCGGTTACTGGCAGCGTCGGTGTGTTTGTTGTCTAAACAACTTGCATGGCACAATATCTAAAAACAGCCTCTTCAACGTTGAACACGGCATTGGCATTCGTGTGCCTGTGCAGCTTGATTTAAAGCAGGGCTCTTTATGTCCTGAGGGGCTGCAGTAGCGGCCAGGAGGGATGGGGAGACCTCTTCTTGCATGCTTTCCAAAGCTTTGCTGCAGTTCTGGTCTCAATGACTGCTGTGTGCAGTGCTGTCTCGATGGGTTCGGAGCTGCTTTTCACTCGGCAGGAATGGGAGGGGAATTTGGAGCAGGATTGATTAGGAAAAGCATTTCTTCCGTGGTAATTGTGTCAAGAGGAATCACAGGGCTGCAGCAGCGATAGAGGAAGTGTGGTGAGGCTGAAGAGCTGTCTGTTTTCACTGTGCTGTTTGTTCCCTGTGTGCGAAGGGAGATGCTTGCTGCTGCTGCGTGGGCTTCCCTCCTTAAGCAGCTGTGCGTGCCAGGCACCTGAACTGGACCCTTCCTGGCTGGAAGCTTCATTGGCTCTACAGTTCTGAGGCATGCAAGAAAATAATTAATACCTGCAATCTGGTTATCTTAAAAAGGGGGAGAAAATAAAAATTGATGGCAAAAAGCCCTCTATTCAAACTGAGGAAAGTGACCCTTTCTCTCTACCTGTGAACTGGTAGGAAAGAAGTGGTGAGCTTCTCCCTGCTGCACCTGAAGGACTCTTGTCTCTGCACCCATCCCCTGGTGCCTGCAGGGGCCCTGCTGGAGGACACTGCTGGAGGAGAGCAGGACGCCGTGTCCCCAGGACGCGGTGACACCTCGGGGGCTGCTGGCTGCCCGTCCCCCGGCAGAGGGAGGCAGCAGCACGCCGAGTCGCAGGCACGCAGCCTTCAGCTGCTCTGTGCTCTGCCAGCCTTCGTCTAATTAAAAAAAAAAAAAAAAATCACTCACCGAGAAAGGCATTTCTCTTGCTGCTTAACGATAAAGCCTTTGAATAGCAGGGATTTGCTACCTGTAATTGCTCCGGCTAATCCTACCAGCAAGCTCTGTCCTTCACCTCAGCTACTGCTCTTAATTCAGTCCCTGTAGGATGTTTGACAGAGCAAAAGCTAAGGCTTGGTCTGTGCCTTTGGAAAGACTAATTGAATGAGTGAATTTGGAAGCATCTTCCATCTCTTTAAGGGGAAAAGGCATGCAGGAGATTGATGGAGACCCTACTCTCCCCCTTTTCTGAGGGAGGTAAGTCAATTATCGATGCATACGCTGAGAAAGTGGTGGAAACACGAATGAACTCAGCAGCCTGCAGTTAGCTCTAACCCTGTGCAAGGGAGCTGGCCGAATAACTTAAGTTTCTTGCAACTCTGCTCTCATGATCTTAGGACAGAAGTCTGCCTTCTGGCATCCTGCATTTTTTTTATTCTATTGCTGGGACCCTGGCTTGCTGCTCTTCATTTGCTTCGTCAACTATTGTGCAGGATCCCTGAGCCATCCAGGCCCTGCCCTCGTGCGTGGGTGCAACACTGGGGAGGAGAGATGGTCCAGGAGGAGATTAGAGGCTGTTCGAAGAGGTGTCTGCTTAGAGGAGTAATGTGGATGCATCCTCTGTAGCTTTGTCTTCTGAATCTGCAGGGACAGGATTTTACTTTGAAGAAAAGTAGAATATGTCCAAGTGCTTCAACACTGGTCTTTTGCCTGGCTGGGAGCTTCAGTGTCTCAGTCCATCTGGTACAAGTCCTTTCTAACAGGGAAGATGCAAACTATGTTAATGTGTTGAGGTGTACCTGCACCTGGCACTTATTTCTGCGTGCCTTGCCATGCGCAGCATATGGCGAGCTGGAGTGTGTGTGTGTCCTTGCTTTAGTTTATGAGGGAGAGAAAGAATCTTAGAGGAAAATGCTGATCTTGCAATGGGTGCATGTCTGAGCAAGGCCAACAAGACTGCCAGGGTGGATGGGGAGCTTGAGAGATCAGATGCTTCAGTTGTCACTGGGAATGCTCAGTGGCCCGGAACTTCAACCCCTGCTCTGTGCTTGAATTAGTACAGTTCCTTCTGCTAATCGCTCTGCCTCCATTTCCTGTTTCTGCAAAAAAAAGGGAAATGTTCACAGGCTGTCGTGAGGCCTAATTACGCACAAAATGTGCAGGGAGAGAGTTTACCAGCATCCTTGGAGACCAGGAGCTTCTGGGAGATGATGCTCCTGGTGATGTCTAAACAGGTTTTTAGCTATATAATGAGGCAGTGTGTGGCTGGAATAGACCTGAGCTGCTGCACGCTGATGGGGAAGGCTAATTGGCACGTGGTATGCAGTGGTGGTTGGTATTAGACCATCTGCGAGGTGGTCTTTCAAAAACAGATCTCAAATATTATGTTTTTCCCCTCTTAGGCACAATATGTCTGCACAAATGAATACTGAGGTATCTATAGATATATTTCCCTCTACCACTTTCATTGACTCCTCGCCTCTTCAAACCCAGCGCCTCTGGCAATTGTGGAACCGTGAGCACAGCCAGAGTGCTGCCAGCCAGGACACCCCGCCAGCCGCGCAGGGGTTGGGAAGGCTCGCTGAGCTCTGCAGGCTCCTGCCTCATCATGACTTTTCTGTTCTTCTTGCCAGAGCTCCAGCAGCTTGTTTTGTTACTTTCTCCTTAAATGTGAGGCAAAAGAAAACCCAGAGTTGGCAGGTGTATTTGTTCTATGTGACTTCTTTCCTCTGCTCTGAAGACTTAAGTTGTTTCATGATGGCTTTGTTCCAGGGCAGTAGCTGAAAGTTGTGTTCGTTTTCTGCATAACCTTTTCTTTTAAGAAAATACTTACTAGCCCTGAAAGTACAGAGAACTCGACGGTTACTAGCATGATTTTGTCTGTTGGTATACAACTAAAGCTTGCAGGAACCTGGAACATGAACTTAAAGCAAAACTGTGGCTGGATGTGATGCTCTCAGGGTGACAGAAAAGCAAGAATGATCTGAGTGCTTGAAGGGGTTAAAGCAGAGCACTGACTCCTTTAGGGGCTGCCCTGCTCTACTCAGTAACCAGCTGACTGAGGTGTTTGCTACTTATGTCAGACTCACTGTTAGCTCTCCAAGCTTTTAATCTGGTTTGTTTTCCACTCCATTCTTCAATTAATGGCAAAAAAAGAATGTTTTTATGCACAGGACATAGGAAAGTATCCAGGCTGTAGGTGCATGTGTGATTCCCTCTGGAGACTCCTAAGTGTTCCTTAAACAGCACCAAGTTCTACCAGCCTTGCTTTATCTCCAAACCCTTGCAAAAATGCAGTCTCTGGTCACCTACTTTATCCTCTTTTCTATCTCTGCACATGTAAGTGGTGATTGGGTTGCCAAACTATTGCTGCTTCCATGCAGTTATTCATCTTGTAAATCTGAATTAGCAATTTTGCAGCCACAGGAAGGACCCACATCTTTCTAATCCTGAATCTAGTTTCTGTAGTTTTTTTTTTTGTTGTTGTTGTTATTAGTTTTGTTTTTTTTTCTTTTTTAGCTGTCATTCTGCAAAAAGGTATGGGGATGGGGAGTTTATGTGATGGCTTATGGGAAAGGTTTCTTTAAGCTTGCAGGAAATTGGATGGTCTAAGTAGAATCGATCATTGTGCTACCCCATGCTTTTTCTGCCATGCTAGCTTAGCTTTGTGCTGCGGTGTAGCAGACAGCCTCACTTTGAACAGACCCCTAACATCCCCAACAGATGCTCTTTGTAGATTGAAAGGGTTACTAAATGTTTCCTCAGCTTAAAGCAGACTTCACATTTGCAGTGTTTCAAGGGTAGTGGTGAGGCTACACCTGCAGCACGCTTGCTGAGTGGCAGCATGCTCACTGATGCCGGTCGCTTCACTCTGGATTTATGCCTATGCACCTGAAGGGACTTTGTCCCCATCTCATTAGCTATAATTAGCCTCTACAAAGTATGCATATACAGGCATGTACATCTGTGGCAGCCCTACTAGAAGACAGTTTTCAGAGAAGTTATCTGCAAAGGAGCTGAGGAGAGCTGGGCTTCTGAGTTTTCAAGTCAGTGAGTCCATGACAGCTTGTATTCATCTGGCAGCCTGAGAGCTGCTTTGGCTTATATTCAAGTTCCAGGTGGTTAATGTGTCTTAGTCTCCTTATCCATCTAGCTGCTACAGGTAGTAACTTTAGTAGTGAGATCACTCCCAGAGTGAAGTAATGGCATGCTTATAGTTTAGTTGTCTCATTTCAGGTTCAGATGGTAGATGAAATGTGCTTTTGTGCTTGCAGACTATGGCAAATAAGAGGCACCTGAGTCACGCTAGCACTCCCTCACTGAGCTGACACTCATTGGTAACTCCTGAGAATGCAGGCTTGGAGCTTGTGCATACAGGCAGCTAATGCAGCTCTGAAGCGTGGCGAGCTGAGCTGAGGGAACTTGTTCAAACATATGACTGTAGTTAGATGCTTTCCACGCTTACTTGCTGCTGAAGGTTCCTGACTTAGGCTCCAACCAAGCTATTTCCCCAAAGGAAGATGTAAAACAGGTTATAGAGGTTTGTCAGGTTTGTATGAAGACCTCTGGCTATGCTTAGCCATGTTTCACTTAGCCTTTGGGAAGTGCTCATGAGATGAGGCCAAAGGGCTTGTTGAGTAGGCACAAACTCTTTATATAACAAATACAGCTGTGAATACAATAAATGGTGCTGTATATAGAGTATTTATGTCCATTCCCAGGCCTCTGCTGCATTAAGGAAGCTGGTTTCTCTGCTTGGCACAAGTGGACAGCTGCACTCGCCTGCTCTGTTCACCTGCTCTTGTAAAGGAGACCTGGAAACACATAATCTGGGGAAAGTCTGGATTCTTTTACCTCTTTCTCAAGGAATTTGCCACCTATATGTTAGTGATGTTTATTTAAGGAGAGAGAAATCACATATAAGTGACTTGTGACAGACAATTTGCATCAGTGTCTGTGAATCTGCCTCCATAGTGGTACTGGTGGTGGGAGTAGATGGGGAGTGGTTTGTACTTTAAAGGATACAATGAAATTGCTGCAATCCTCCACACTATCTGATGATATTGTTTTACCCTTGGTAGGTGAAGTGGTAATATGGTGCACTATGATGTCTTGGATGTAGGATGGAGATCAACAAGCTGGCACTCAGCGGAGGGGTAAGTAACTTCCCTGTACCTGTATATTTTTCTCACCTGGCACAAAAAACCTACTGCCAATGTCTGTACACAGTACAAGTTTTTAATTAACGTATGATACAGTGATTAAGGATAACTGAAGGCAAAACATAAGTTTAAACAAATCCATGTTCAGATCGTAGTTCCCTGGAGTCTGAGGATGGAAGGGATCCACTGAAGTAATCTGACCACTAAGCAGCAATTCAGTTACTCTAATAACTTGCTGGGCTGAACCAGAATGCCAGAAAGGTGAATCACCTTGATTTGAAGATGAAATAAGCCACCATTAGCTAGGGACTGAATTTCAGTCCCTAATGTCCTGTTAAATCTTCTGTTTAGTTTAAGCTGGATCTCTGGAGTTGGCCTTCAGCCAGTGGCTGCAGCAGCATCCAAGGCTTCTCACTGGGAAGAGGGTCCTGTGCTGTAATCAAGTTATATCTGAAGGCAGCTTGGCTTGGCAATAAGGGCACTGTCAGCGGGATGTGCTCAAGTGCTCCCCAAGTGTCAGTAGAGCCCTGACCTCTCAACAAGAGTAAGCAGGGCTGAAACTGCAGCAAGAATAGCTCAGCTGTTAGCTGCTGTTCCTGTGCTCCAGAGAGCTTTCATCAGCGAGACCCATCCTTAATGAACTTTAGGTGTAATCATGGTTCTGAAGTGGTGACGGCTCACATGGTGTAGAGGCAGCAGTTGCCCCTTGTGTGGCAGGGTGCCAGTCTGTCTTCAAAAACTGTTCAGTCATGCTGCCAGCATTCCTGTGGGAAGCCTTGGATTGTTGGCTTCTAGATATGTGCCCTTTAATGAGGTTGTTCAGTTTAATTTTTCCATTCAACTATCAAGTCTCAACTGTCTGGGCAGTGCCCAGAATTCCCTTGTCCCTGTAGTAGTTGTGAATAGGTGTGTATTTACAGCCGTTAATCTCCCTGGGGTATGTCAGAGGAATACCCACCTGTGCTTGCCAAATCTTAAGCATTTGGCTCAAACCTCATGTTTAGAGAGAATTTCCAGGCCTGCCCTAACCTGTGGTGATACCATAAGGCCAACCCAAAGGAATTGATGTGCAGCGTGGAGCTGGCACAGCCACAGATGTGCACCTGGGGATGCTCCTCTCGAGCTACAGCCTGCATGCTGGGGATTGTCCCGAGTCAGGCGAGCAGCTGGGTGTTGTGCTGCAGGGGTGTATGGCTGCTCTGAAGGGATGGGGGGGATCCAGAGCACAGAATAAATGGGGAAAAGTCACTTCATGCACACAAGGGTAGAAATTCATCCAGGCTGTCTCTATGCAGCACAGTTCCCTCAGACCACTTTTCATCTTCCTAGTTATTGCTCCCTTCTTTAAATTTTCGGTTGGTTGGGTGACCAAAACCAGGCCTGCCTGAACTCTCTTGTTGAGTGGGGGCCCTTGATATCTGGTGGAAGCTTAGGAGTTTGTAGCACTTCCTAAGCTGGGGACACAGTCAATTGTTCTTCGTGAATATGCCAGCAAGTAATGGCAGATTTTTCATGCTTTGCCAAACCATAGCCTTGATAAAAATGAGACACTGGTTATCTCTGGTAATCCAGGCAAAAGCCTCCTTTTCCTTCTGCATTCATCCTTTTTCCTGTTCCCAGAACAGAAGTGTTTTCCCATCCTTGTCACTCCAGCCAAGAGGACTCTGATGAATCTAAGTGACTGTAGTAAATGTCCAAGCTGGAGCCTGTTTTCTAAATTCATTCCTGCTTCTGTTCTGAGAGCAGGGAACAGAAAGAGTCCCATCTTTTTACCTAACTTACAGCTACAGACAAGGAGGCTGGGCAGCATTGTGTTCTCTAGTGTTGGGGAAGTAGCATCTCAGTTAAGCTTGACAAAGTTTTAGTTTAGCTTGCTAAACTAAACTGCTCACTGTTTCTCTGAATGCTTCTGAGAACTCAAAGCCTTTGCATTTTTTTTTTTTTTTTGAGCAACTACAGTCATGTATACAGCTCCTTCAAAACTACAGCAAATTTTGAATTTCCTGACAAAAGCTCAGACTTCAAATGGCTGCATGACGCATCTCAGAGATAATTGCTCCATTTGTCGTTAGATCTAATTACAATCAAATCTGCATCATGAGTGATCTCTGTAGGCATCACTTGGATATCAAAGTTATATCCCAGCTGGGTCAGACACTGAAATTCCCCTAGATCATGTTAAATCTAAAACAGTTGTATGATTTTAGTGTTCAAAACACTTCTCCAAACTGAGAAGCTCCACTAATGTTATAGTGAGCACAATAATTGTGTGGCCTTTTAAGACTTTTTTGTGGTCATGAAATGGTTTTTCCCCCTGCTCATCTCCCTTTCCAAGTCTGTCTTGTCACCCCAGTGCTTTGACTTATTAGATCTGTTCTTTGTGGCCTGGCTTTTCTCTTTGAAAGCTGAACAATTCCCTCCTTCATCTTGATAGTGTTTATAGACTCATAAAACATCCTTCTTGCTCCTGTCATTTTCTTTGACCTAGAATGTATGTTGAAGGTAAATTTCTCCAGACCCTCTAATTACAATTTCCACTTATACCTATTTTTTATACTGTATATCATATTATAAACTGTATTTCTAGTGACTGAGCTCTTTCTAATTTGATTTTTGTTTCCAGTAGCTCTGTCTCAGTGAGTAACAGCTGAGGGAGTTGAACTATTTTTATAGGATGTGGCTGGGGGGGGGGGATCTTTGGCTGGAGACTCTAAATATTGCTAAATTGTACTAAACGAGCCCACCTCTGTATCGCTCTGAGTATCAGGAAGTGGGAGAATATGAGTGCCTCTGGGCAGTGTTTAGTAGGATAAAATCAACAAGGTAGTGTTCTTTTCAATATATAGTTATATACATCTTGGTAAAGCTATTATGTGCTGCATGGAGATTTATTAGCCTCCCTGGAAAATCACGCTGAAGATCTCCCTCTGCAGAAGGATAAGGCTGTGGTTGTGAGGGGTGGTGGGTGGAAAAACGATGTTATTTCCTGGGCTGCAAAGAGCTCTCCTCTCTCACCTTCTAAGGAAAAGAGGCTGTTCAGCTGTCTCTTATTTGAGAGTGCTCACCTTGGTAGTTTGAGTAAGGTGGGAATAAGTGACGGAGTTGCTCGCAGCAGCCCTGCTGCCTTCCTGGGATTGTGTTGCCCTGAAATCAGGATCTGGCCCTGCAGCTTCACTAATACAGAAAAGTAAATGTGATCACCCACTGATATGAAGGAGAGATTAAAAAAAAAAATCTGCATTATGTGAGAGGGGAGGAGGCTGCTGCGGTTGTCTCTGAAGGGCTCGTTATTAATTAGGTGTGTGCACAGTACGGGCTTCTCTGGAGAGGGAGTGAGGTGCCGGGGCCTCCTTCCACAGCCTCCCTGCTGGTGCCCAAATCGGTGCTGGGGGTGAGGGGACACATTTTGGGGTGGGTGGGCTGGCACATGGAAAACCTCTGGACCCCGACGGCTGGGTTTGCGTGCTTTGGACCTGACTTTCTGGTATCATTGCCGCAGCACGCACCTCAATATTTTTTCCCTGATTACCGGAGCCTCCGATGTGACTGAAGTTGTGGGTGACATTCCTTTGCCAGGGAGCATCCCGGAGAAATCCTGTGTTCTTCCTCACTTGGGCTTTCGCCAGAGAGAGATGAAATGCAGCCCTCGCAGCGCTGCCGACGGGTGCGATCCCTGTTGGCGGTGAGGGACGATGCTGCGATGGGGGATCCAAGCCCCACCTGGTCCCATGGAGCCCGGCTGCAGCGTGTGGGGCTGCTGAGGCTGGGCAGGCTCGGGGAGAGGCTTCCTTGGGGCTTGTCTGGGCTTGTCCAGGCCTGAGCCTGCCTCTAGCTGTGTGATCGTAGGATCCCAGATCACGGATCTGCCCCCAAAGCTCGCAGCAGGCCCGGAGAGCAGTGCCCTGCTACATCTCGGCCCTCCTGACCGTCTCCTTTCCTCAGGTGAGCTCAGTCCCGTGTGTGTGTGTTTGTGCAATGTTTCTGTGTGTCTGTCCTCCGGTGCTGGCTGCCTGCTGCTGTGTGCAGCCTGCCTGTGGCTGTGTGGGATGGCGGGGAGGTGGTGGTGCTGGTCTGGGAAAAAATAATCTGAATTTAGTGTCTGGAGGTCCTCGGGCCACTCAGGAGCACTTTGAGGAAATGCCCTCGCTGCTCTGTTATCGGGGTGTGGGGGTGTTCCCTGTAACTTCTCCCATTTCCCCTTCCCTAGCCCCCTTCCTTCCTGCAGGCATGCAGGTTGGAACCGGGGATGCTGGTGAGTGCCTGGGGTCTGAGGGATCCCACAGGAAGGTCCAGCACCCCAAAAAGCAGCCGTGTGCTCACGCTGCCTGCGTGCTGCGGCTGTGGAGGGGAAGCTGGGGATGCTCCGTGGCAAGCAGGGGACTGGGCATGAGCAAGCAGGGGGTCTGGGGAGTTTCCTGGCCTCTGCATTCAGGTGGCAAGGTAGCTGAGTTGGTGTGGGACCAGCTGCTTGAGCTGCCTGTGGTTTGCCCAGCACTTACACGGGGGAACAAGAAAGATGAGTGCTTTATGCAAGTGATTTTTGCTGTCTGCAGGCTGCTGGCAGCTGTGTCCCTTCCACTCAGCACAAACTGTCCTCTCTGTCCTATTTCCAGTGCTGTTACCTGGCTCAAAAGGTTGTCTCCGTTCATTTTGTAACGGAAAGGATAAATATGTGGGGGAAGAAAGCTCCATTCTGCTGTCTAATTTTGTTCCTCCCTGTTCACGCTGCCTGAACACCGACAAAGTGAAGCTGGGCTGTACCTGTGCCTGGGTGCCCTGTGCATCCCTCACCTACTTACCGTGAGGTTTCAGGTGTCTGTGCAAACTGCCAGGGTGTTGTCCAGTATCCAGGTAGCGATTATGTTACACGGGAGGTGAATGCATGTCTGAAAGTGCTAGCTCAGGTAAGAGTTGAAGAAGACACGGAGTCATTTCAGATCAGAGGTAAGCCAGTACCAGTCCATTAGAGCTAATTCAAGGTACCCTGTCTGCACCAGCCCAGACTTGGGCTCCAGGGTTTGGTGTTTTCCCCTTCTGCCTGTCAGGGGCATCTTAGGTGGGGCGGATGTAAATGAAGTTTTCCTCTGTATTTTGAAGACAGGATCATGCTTACCTTTTCCATCTATTATATAAAATTTATTAATTTGTGACTTAGCCCCTCATATGTACTTACAGTCTGTTTTGATATTTTATGCTGTAAATGACAGTGTTTTGGAGTTTCCACTTACTGAGGGAGAGCGTTACTGAGAATGATTATTGGCTTCAAAACATCTATGTTAGGTGCTTTTTAATTTTTTTTCCTAAGTAGACTAGAGATGAGGTTTATTTTGCAGGACCTGAAAGTAAACATGTAATATTTGGTTATGATTGCTGTTCTTCGGTAGTGACTGCTCTGCTTCTTACATTGGCAACCAGTAACATTAAAGATGAATCATCCCAGCAAAGTTAGTTTGCTTGCAGACTGACATACACAGGCAGGCAACTGCAGGGAGCTTCAGATTGGTCCTTGTAACCCTCTGACACTGGCAGTACTGGTGGGGATGTTGGTGAGACATAATCCATGCAGCCCTCCTGTTTCTTGAGGAGCTTGTAGTATATCTTGGGAGGGGGGAATCTAGGGCTCTGCTTCAGACCTAGCAAAGCCACATGTACTGTGAAACTGTGTTGGCTTTGTGATTTGACCTACTCAGCCTAAATCCCAAATGGGGCAGAGGCAAAGGACTCTTAAATAGTAGGAGGCACCTTTTCTCTTTGCCACTTGCTGCCTCTGCACCTGACCCAAGGATGCTGAGCACAGATAACTCTAGTGACCACGCTTCACTCCAGTCATTTCAGTGGCTTGTCAGCAAGAGAAGGCTCATTCACTTACTTCAAGTAGCTTCAGAAAGCTGAAGCACCAAGGAAAAAAACAATTGAGGGATGAATGATGTTGGAACAGTAACATGAGGTTTTAACCTCGCTGCCTGGGAAACTGCACTGACTTTGGTGGAGAAATGCTAGGGATGCTTATTGCTTTGTCCTTTTGACTCCAGATGGAGGTTCTCTAGAACTAGTTTTGTGGGTTTGTGGGACTTTTTACCATTCTCCACATAGTCTGACAAAAATACCGATATAAAGACAGAACTACAGATAGGTTTTAGGTAGCGAGTTTGAAACTATGAAAATCTCTCTTTACCTATTCTGATAAAACTCATGTGGAAACAGTAGCTAATAAACTGTCTATTGCTGCTAACTGACCAGTTGTGTTCTCTAGTACTCTGTTCTGTTTTGAACTCTTTTGTATCATGGAGGATGGACAAGCTTGTAATGTAAGTGACAGGATCATACTGTCAATGAGAAGAGAATGGGATGTCAACAGGGCAGGCCAGAAAAACAGCATATAATTCCTTGTTTTGAAGCACGGGGGAACTAGAGGATTTGTTTTTAGTATAGATTTTGAAAAATCTTATCTTTGCTCTCACACTCTGGCATTGGTTAAATGAGAAATAAAACTGCTTTCCTGGTGAAATCTCAACCCTCCTTTATATTAAAACAAGTTACTTCTATCTGCTCCCTACAGCTGGGTGGAGAAGACTTCTCAGTAGGATTCCTTGTATGACTGGGGATCTTTCTGAGTATATGAAGAAACTTGCTAGTCCATTATATAGGCTCATCAGTGTTTTCTTGCATTTGGAAGGTAGAATACCAGTAATCTTCCAGTGACTGGTACAGACCATCTCTTACTGGAAACAAATTAATAACACACAAGCCATTGTTTGTTTCCAGAGAGACTCAGCTGAAGGGGCTTACACAACTGTGGGGCTCTAATCCCAGCCTTTAGTTTATGTGCTTTTTTTCTATTTGCATTCGAATGTATTGTAGGAGCAGTGACCAGACATCAAATCTGAGCCCAGTCCATCTGAAGCCTGAAACAAGAATCCTTTACCCAGATAACAAGAGGAGGCTTTGGTAAGAATTATTGTACACAATTTTGCTGCAGAACAGCAATAACAATATATTGCTGAAAACTGAGTCTGAATCTTTCACTGGAGCCTTTCTGTAGGTGTTCTCTGTTAGTGATATGTGGCTGGTGTTACTTCCTTTACAAGGGAAGCAGCTGAGATGCAAGACTCATACCTTGTACAGAACATTGCAGTGCATTCATGATTGACGTGTGTCTTACAAGGGATGATGGTCTTTAGTGCAACTGTGTTAATTCCAGACAGTCTATGCCAAGTACTGCTAAATGCAGGCTATATTTATCTCAGAAGCCACCTGAGAACGAAGCTCGATGCAGGAGCAGTGTCTGGCACTGCTTCAGTACCTTTAAGCCCTGGGTGGAGAAAATGTGGGGTGGGGGGATGTGCTCCTGGGGAGCATGCTGAGGTTAACTGCCCTTTCTCCAGCCTTGGTGTCAGCGTGCATCTCATCTGCTTGTGCAGATGGGAGGGCCAGATAATGTACTGAAAATAATCCTGAGATTCACATCTGCCTCCTCTCCACTCCCCATGCTTTGGTGGTGCAGGGGGAGCACCCCTCTGCACAGAGGATGATGGCAATGGCAGCCAGTGCACGGGACTCTTCTGGAGTCCTCTTGCTGTTGTGGTGAGAAGCTGACTGGCCGTGCTCACCAAAATCTGAATTTCCCTAATGTGGCTGGGGCAAGGTGAGAAGCAGTGTGGGCAGCAGACCCTGTTCTGATACTCAGCCTCTTGCCCTGAGGCAAAGATGCACAAATCTCTGCCTAGACCTGAAGAAAGTGAAAAGGCAAGTCCAGAAGGAGTTTCTTTAAAGATCCATCAAAATCCTGATAGAGGAGGAGCTTAACAAGCAAGAAAGGCAGAACTGCTGCGACAGTAAAATCTGCTATGAATCATGCTGGCAGTGTCCCCTCTGTCCCAGCAGCTTGAATTGCAGAGGAGGGGCAGGTCAGGAAGTTACTGGGTTCAGTAACCTCATCTTTCCCAGGCCTATCTGGGCTGTAAAGCCACAGGCTTTTTTGAGTGGCAACACTGGGGTAGACATGGGGCTGCAGATGGCTGTTGACTCCAGGTTTATGATCTATGGCTAATGTTTGTGCACTGCTTGGTTAATGACTCATGCGTGCTTAGGTGTGGTGTACAGTCCTGAGAGCTGCGGTGCGCTGGACTCTGCCCAGGCTTCTCCTGCGGTACTGAATCAGCAAGACCCCTGAACAGCCTGCTGTGCTGAGCTGCTGCAGAGTGGAGCCAGTTAGGGAAAGGAGTATCCTCGCTTCCAGGAGCTACAGCAGTGTTGGACAGAGTTATTTTGTCCAAGTTACCATTGAACACCTTCTGTGGCATGTCTCCACAGAGATTAATGCGGCTCATGTAGACGTGGGAGCTGACACAGCTGCTAGCAGAGCTGTGAACTGTTTGGGTAAGCTCCAGAATGACAACTTCTTAAAGCCCTTCTCGAAGATGCTAGACAGGGAGAACCGATGTTAATTGCGTTTGACAAATGACTGCAGAGCAGGTTTAACAGAACACTTCTGCTGTTAACAGTGCTTCTGCATAAGCCTTTGGGTGATGAGGTTCAATTTATAAGGGTTTTGTTTAAGTTAGATAAGCTTTGGGGGGAGCATTGTGTAAAGGAAAGCAGACAGATAATATGCAGAAAGTTTAATGAGTGAAACATAAAGGTGGATCTGCTCTTCTGGTAACAATTGCTAGCTGCTTTTCTGACCAGTGAGGCTGGACTGTTTTGGAGAGCTTGCCGTCAAAGCTAAGATGTGGCTGTTACTCATCTCTGAGCTTCTTTGGGAAAGATGAGGTAGGGAAAAAAGGTAATGAAAGCTTCATGACGTTCTTTGCGGGGGGGAGAACAGGATATACTAGAAGGCAGAAATCAGTGAGTTTTTTTGCTTCATGTAAAAAGTGAAATCAAAGCAAAGCTGCAATGAATCACAGAGTGGTTTGGCTTGGAAGGGACCTTAAAGCCCATCCAGTCCCAACCCCCTGCCATGGGCAGGGACCCCTCCCACCAAATGAGGTTCCTCAAAGCCCCGTCCTGCCTGGCCTTGGGCACTGCCAGGGATGGGGCACCCTCACCTCCTCTGGGTAACCTGTTCCAGTGCCTCACCACCCTCTGAGTGAATAATTTCTTCCTAATATTTAATATAAACATACCTGTTTTGAAATTAAAACTGTTACCCCTTGCCCCATCACTACACTCCTTGATAAAGGGTCCCTCTCCAACTTTCTTGTAGGTCCCCTTTACATACCAGAAGGCTGCTAGAAGGTCTGTCTTTAAGCAAAGAATGAGTTATTGGCCTCTGTTGTGAAGGAAGGCACAAGTCTAGGGTATTGTGTGTGGATAGGGATGAGAGGGGTTCCACTGCACAGTATGTAGAGAAATTCAGTAAGTGAGGTATATGTTAATTCCACAGCTTTATCTTGTTTTGATGTGAAGGTTTAATATGAGCCAGTGGGATTAGCCAGGCCCAGCGAGCACTAAAAATAAAGATTCGTTTGGGTGAGATGTGGTAGATTTTAAATGTCATGTTTCTTGAGGTGTGGGAGGAGACGGTTACTACTAGATTTTCTTCAGAGTATTCTTAACTGCACCATGTTTTACAGCATTTGTGTCTGTATTTCTTGATGGATGAGGTGATTCTGGCTGACAGACACAGCTGTCCTGTAGGTCTTGGTAATGTAATAACCTGGACTGCTGCCTCAATTTTCCCTGCTATATGTGAGAGTTTTTTCACTTCTTGGAGTGCAGAGAGGTTTGTGGAAAGGAGATGCTGAGAGCAGATCTGGCTTCTGTCTGCAACGTGATCCTGGGGCTACAAAGCTACTGTTTTCCACTTGTCATCTGCAGTAAGGCCAAGCCTGCAACCCCAAAAACTGTTCCTCTGAGCTGCAATTAGGAGGGTCAGGCATGCAGCAGGCTCGGACTACTTTATTCTTGTCACTTTATCTGCTGCTTACCTATCTTGTGCAATTTTTGCCTGTCCTATTGTGTTTTACAGAAAGGAGCTGGTAGTGTTTGCCTCTTCTTTTCCCCTTAGTTCTGCTTTCTTTCAGACAGCTCGTGACTCACTGCAGAGGTATTGTCCCATGTCTTTATTAGCAGCGAGGCTGGCCTGCAGGAGTGGTGGCAGGAGGTGGGGTGGAGTCGCAGCTATATCAGAAAGCCGGAACTGTTGGAGTTTGCAGCGAGTCGTAATTATGAAACAGGTGCTTGCACCTCCCTGGGACCCGTGCACACCATGCCTGCAGTGTACCAGACCTGGCATCAGGAAGCTGGGGTCACTTGGGAGCTCAGATGGACCGTGGGTGCCACTGCCAGCTGCAGAACTGCAAGGAGGCGGTAAATCTCTCTCCTACCTAGGGTCCTATCAATGCATTTCATAAGGAAAGTTTTTGCTGTGTGTGTTTTTTTTTTTGTTTTTTTTTTTTTTTTTTAAAAAAAAGTAAATGGTAGCTGTTAAGCAGTTAGTCTTGTACTTGGGATTAGCTTCCTATGGGGAGTTTGAGGATGGGAGGAGAAGGAAGTGCCAGGAAATGTATGATAATGCTAAATAAGTGTTGCAGAGACTCAGTCTAGAAGCATTTTCTGGCCAACTTGTTGGCGTACCTCAGGCGTTGCAGTAGGAGATAAATAATCAGCAGTAGTTCTGAAAATTTGAGACTAACCCAAAATCTGCATATTGTCGGACACTAATCAGTCAATTTATCAAATGTGTTATCTTTAAAAGGGAAACCTTTAGCTTACAAGTCAGGAAAACTACTTGGAGAAGCAATGGAGAATATATTTCCTCCCCTACCTGAATGTTCAGAATAAGAAAGCCCAACAGCTTTGGGAGAAAGGAGATAAATTGTTCTTGTTCTGCTACAGTGCTTTATATACGGCTGTCAGATTTTTCTCTGCCATGCCACTTCACCCTAGTAAGCAGAGTTTCTCAGCTAGACATAACTTGTGATTCTGTGGCGTAGAAATGGGCAAGGTTGATAAGAAGAACCTGCACAAAAGTGAGCATCCTGATCTAGTTTTAACTTAGTCTTTCTTTAAATAGGCAGCTGAACTGGCTGGTATCCAGAAGTATCTTCTAACCTAAATCTTTCTGAAGTTTGGAAACTGTCATTTAATCTTTGATATATTTTTTTTTCCCTGTTTCTGGGTTTCGCCCACCAATTTCACAGACGAAGCTTCAGCTGTGCTTTGCCTTAAAACAGGAAGCACTTGAATCCCCCAGTGATAGGATCTGCTTGCATCAGGCTTCCAGCAGGAGAGGTTTCAAACTTCAGAGAAACCTTGTGTAATTCTTCAAGTACTAGCTCAAGGCTTGTGAGTGGGTCAGTTGCTGCTTAAAACTCCCCCTGACAAAAGGAGGATGACAAGGCAGGGAGTGAACTTGAAATAAATGTACCTGGTGAAACGCAGCTTCTGGTATCACATAGTTCAGTGATGACAATGATTTCTGCAGATCTTACCTGACAGGACTCTTTACCTTTCTTGGAATGCAGTATTTCCGTAACAGGAGAGAATTTCTGGCCTCCCCACCCATCAGCTTGTTTTTATAGCAGTGCTTTCTGTGTGGGCTAACTCCACTTACTGTTATGTGATCCACCAAACTCGTTTCCTGCTGCTTTGTCACCCGTATGGTGACAGTGAGATCATTGTGAACTGAAACAGGTCTTCTGTTATCTTCTCTAAAGGGAAAAACCCCTTAGGAGAAGCTGGTGATAGCAGGACAACCCCAGGCTGAGATCTCTGTGTGCCAGGAGCAGGACTCAATGGGTTAGACCTGAGACATTTGTGTCTAAAATGCTGGCCCCAAAGCATCTTTCACTGGCCCTGTTGTGCTTAATTTTTAGTGGCTCGAAAAAGTTCTACAGTCCCCAGATCAGGTAATTCTGCAGTCTTGTTCCTCCCCGGAGGAGGATGAGATGTAGTATCTTCCTCTTCTGCACCTGATTGCTTTGGTCTCCTGTAGCTGTGCTTGTCCCTGACCTGGTAATTGCCTTTGAGGTAGTCTGGTTTGTTCTGATCCTGGTGGGAAATGTTGGAGGGACTATTAGGTTATTGTTTAAACAAGATAGCTAGTTCCAGAGTAGGACAGATGCGTTTTCAGGGCAAGAAGGTAGGGACTGCTGTCAGCTCTTGATTTTGATGTTTTAGAATTGTTTGGTTTTTTTTTTTCCTCAGGGTTAAAAGGTTTACAGTCAAGAAGTGATTTGTTAATTAATCGTTGCCATCTCCTGGGAAACAGGGAACGGAGCCCTTGTTCTGTTATCACAGTGCCTGGTGGGTATCTGTTCTCTGCCGTGGTGTTTGATTGGTGTGCAGTTACTGCACTTCATTTCACCTTTGTCAGTCACCTTTGATAGCGTACAGAGGGGTTGAGCTCTCCGTCACCTCCACTGCTCTACTGTACAACAGAAGCCACTGAACTTCATCCAGCAACTCTTACAATAAACCCAACAGGTCTGTCCTGAGTAACTGTATGCCTTCCTGGAAGACCGTGTGCTGCAAATGCTAGCCATTCTGAAGTCTCAGTAATAGCCAGGAGTTCAGGGTTTTACCAGCTGGTTCTCACTTGGAGGCATTTCTGATCCTTGCCGTTCAGCTGATGCTCTTGCCTTCCTTTGCAAGATGGCACCTTTGTGATAGCTGTTGGAAGATGAAATGAGAACAAGACAGAATTTAGTGTCTTGGTGCTCTATTTTGCTATCCAAACACAAAGCTATCTTGTTTGAATTTCTGGTGTTCCTAACCACATGCATTAGGATGAAGGGAAGGCTTAGATGTCTTGGAATGTGTATGTGTTAGAGGCTGATGAAAGTGAGTGAGCTTCTAGTCATGCAGCATGCTTTACCTTTATATTGCAGTGTTGCACAAGAGACCCTAGGAGTAATAACCTGCTTCTGAGGCTATGATGCAAGAGTTGAGAATTGCTTTGCCCTGAAGGCTGCCTTCCAACATGTTCACATGTTTCCAGGAACTGAGGACTGCAGGAATGCTAGATAACACCACGTCTGGTGCATCTCAGGCTGTTCCACATCTATAATAGGAAAGTCAAATGGCTTTAATACGAGTGAGTATTGTTCCCCTTTTTTCTTTTGTTTTGCAGATGGTTGTGTTTCCAGTGAGTTCTTCTAACACCATCTGTGACCTAAGAGCAGAGCTGTGAATTCAGGTGAACCCACCTAGAGTTTAAACAGTCCTGTGTCCCTAAACTATTAAGTGTCTGGAAGCACTCTAGTGGTCCATTGTCTTGCCTGAACAGTGTTGTGTGAAACTTGGGAACTGTTTGAGATAAGGAATGCAGACATGTAAGCTTGTTAATATTTGTAATGCTTAGAGGTTTTAATCGAGACTGGGGTTAAAGAACAGGGTATCTATCAATTCATGGTTTGGAGCCTCTTCTCCCCAGAGAGCTGTTTTCTTTAGTGCTGCTTCAGTTACTTCATTGACTCCTTGTCTGTCCCCAGACTCTTGCCTTCTGTGAATGAGAAGAAAGGAGGAGACCGAACAGCCCACCCTAACTTCTCTCCTTGTGTGATGCCAGCTGTGAGTGTTTCTTTGGCAGTGTCTTAGCTGGTTGTTGTGAGCAATAGTTAAGGAAGCAATCAGCAAGTATACTGCCCTAGAAGTGCTACACATTGTTGGGCCTGCTTCATATCTCCCTGGCTTGAGAGGTGGATGGGGATCCAGGCTGGGATGCTGCCCAGATGTACTGTGTTCATTGGAGCTTGGGTTGCCTGATGAAGCAAAGAGCTAACATGAAGAACGCTGCGGGATGCTTGATGTGGTGACTACATAAGAGATGAGATGAAGAAAAGAAGATGAACATATTGCAAGTTGCTTTGTTCTTCCTTTGTCCTTTCCACATGCATATATATATTTTTAATAAAATTCCAACTGTCATTAGTAATGCTGCAGAAATACAACATTAGGTACTAGGAGAAGAGCCTGCTTGTGGGAAGAACTCATCTGAGTAATGACAAGCTGGCTTTAAGCCCAGCATGGGGAGAACTCACCTGTCGGCACTTTCTCCTGGCTGTTGATCGGCAGCTGTGTTGCAAGTACATGCATTCAGGAGCCCAAAAATGTAGCTGATCTTTCTGGGGAAGAGTTAATTAGGTTTTAATGATGCAATGAGACATTTGATCTTGCATCCTATGAGTAGGAGGGAGAGAAGGAGGATTTATGAGGGGGGGAAAAAGCGAGTCTAGGATATCTGATCAGTTCTGTAGAAGGGAATGTAAGAGCACATCCACCTTAGAAGAGGGAAAGACCTCACCCAAACCTTGTTTTAAAATTCCAGTATTCGTGTAGAGGATAAGCTTTCATTAGTTTTGATTAAATTAGGTTGGCTTTGCTTTATGCTCTGTGGCCCTCACTGACTTGCCTGGGTGTCATGATCCAGGGGCATCACAACTACAACCCCTTTACAACGCTGACTTTGCCTACACTTCTGTATGCCTTCTTTTTTTTTCCAGACACAAACATAAGTGCACCGGTTGCAGGGAGTTATGGAAATCTATGAACTGTCTGGCAAAGCTCTGCACTCAGAAGATAATGGATGGCCAGAAGGGAGCAGAGTATCCTTCTGTTGCAAGTCTTCTGAAACCTCATCTCAAGCCTTTGCAGGGTATTTGTCGTGTTTTGAGCTAGTACATCAGCTTTCCTGATAAACTACTATTTTTGATGGGTTTTCATTTTTAGGTTTATTCTTCATAGAGCAAAGGTAGCCATCAGCCCTACAATTTTTGGGAGAATAACAGGGTGCAGTTGTTCTGCTTTTTAGCTTAACTCATTACAGGTAATAAGAACAGCTTAAAAAAAATACAAGTACTGAAGGATTGCCATGAAGATTGCTGCAGAGAGTTCCTCTCAGTATCCTGCTCAGGTGCCCTGTCCCAAAGTGTCACTGCTCCTTATTGTCTGAGCTGGGTGTTGGCTGAGTGGGAGTGATGCAATGAGTGGCTGGAATGTGGCTGGGTCAAATACATGGGCCTCGACCTGTCTCACTATATAATTCCTGAGCAACTTCACTTGTGTTAATAAAGTCAGTGGGCTTGAATTCCTGTCTGTTGCTATGTTCTGTATATAACCTTGGTGTGGCAGTGCTAAAACCCGGATGGGTAGCAGTGATTGTCAGAAAATGTGGGCCTTGTATTTCAAAGCGTTTGGTTAAATGTGCTCTTTGCTGCCTGGGAAGGAACCATATGATGCAAACAACACAACGCCAAGTGACACCGGTGGGGATGTGGTCATGGTTGGGCAAATCGTATTAGTGCACAAGTCTGCTGGGACCTGAGCAGTCAGAATCTGCACGTGGAGAGAGAATTGGTGAATTATTTAAATCCAGACATTTTGTCTGTACTCAGTGAGGGAGGGTGAGGAGTATGGCATGGTGTTTTACTGCACATTTTCAGGGTGATCTTTGGATTCTGGACATTAGAGGTTAAGGGTCGTCATATCGATGAAAGAACTAATCTCTTGGGCTCTGTTACATCCTTTCCAGTAAGGAGAATTGTCTCAGCTGCTTTTCACTTCATCTGTTTCAAACAACTTGTGTGAAAACGTGAGGTTTCTGGCTCAGTGACCAGGGAAGCCAGCAAACTTCATGACTTCTCTTGCTCGAGGGGTCTCATTATTAGCTTTTATGTTCCTGTCTCATCTGCATTAAAACTGCAGGATGTAGGCAGAGCTTTCTGTTGCGAAGGGCAGTGTAAAGGCTGCACCCCCAAAATACAGTTACTTGGCCTATTTTCCTGTTACTAACTGTAAGAGATGCAGTCCCTACATTTTTCTTAGACCAGATCTTAAATGTAGTATTGTTTGCAGCATACTGTTTCTCTGTGAATGTATAATATTAATGCCTTTATTTTAATCCGTGCAACCACAGCGTGAAGGAACATCCCATATTAATCTAATTTAAATTTGAAATTAAAAAAAAAAAAAAATCTATCCCAACACTGGGAACATAACTCATTGATTGTGCTGGCTGGATTCCAGCAGTGTAACTAATTGCATTCTGTCTGCATCACATTCTCCTTGCTGCTGGTGGCTTTTTTTGTGGGTTGTTGGCTCAAATTCTTGTGCAGTCTCTGCAGCCTGACTACGCATTTTTAATGCAAGTGGAAATAGTGCTAGAAATGACTAAGCATCTCTCCCTGGTGAAAGGAAAGCCATTGGGTTGCTGGTTAGACCCAGTACAGCACGATGTGGGTGGGTAACAGGTGTGCCTTGTTTCAGCAGTTCCACGCACGCTCCTCTTTGCTACCTCCTATCCCAGCTGCAGGGCTGCTTTTGGGGTGCAGGTGGGGCTGGAGCCCCAGAGCTGCAGCTATGGGGAGCAGCTGTCAGATCGGGGCAGCGGCAATAGGAAAACTTCCCTGCCTGGCCCAGCAGTGACCTCTTGTGGGTGGCGGGGCTGCCTGGGTGTCAGCAGCCAGCACTCTTTAATGAATGCAAACGTGGGGAAAGGAGTTTGGATTTTGTTGGCTGGATGTTGGAAAAGCATGGCTATTCCTGGTGTCAGTCTCCTGCCGCGCTGGAGCTGTGATGTGGTGGTGTCCGAGGGGTTGTGGAGCGATTCAGACTCTTCTCTCCCCTTGGTGAACCCAGAGCTGGTTCTGAACCCACCAGAGGAGCAGGAGCAGGAAGGAATGAGAGCGGGACTTGTACCTTTTCCATGACATCTCCCTGTTTCTGCCAAAAGCTGTCTCACTGCTCTGGCACAAAATTAAGAGTTACGAAGTACTATGCCAGCATCATGGCTGTGATATGCACGAAGGGCTGGGGGGTCTCAGCCCCTAGTAATCACTTAAAAACCCTGAGGCATAAACCAGGTTACCAGTTAATAGAGGACTGTGCCTCAGCCCAGCTTCCTGGCCAGCTGCAAAGGCAAAGTTAGAACAAAAACCAAAATTTTGTTGAAGCCTTTTTTGCAGAGTCAGTACACTACATGTTGGTTAGTGGAAGTGAATTTGTCATTACAGCTTGACTGATCTTTGATAAGATGCAGGGGGCAGCCTGTGTGTCAGAAAGCTTTCTAAGTAGCTTAAAAAAAGAAGAAATTGTGTCCTTCTGCCAAGTAGCAGGTTACTTCACCACCCTGTGACTTTGACTTCTCCCTGCTCTGAGCTACACATAACACTTCCTTTGAATTGTCGTGTATTTTTAGGCAGTTTGCAAACCTTTCTGTTCTCTGGGCAGCTGCGGATTCCCTGAGACTGACAGGCAGACAGCTGCACCGCTGCCCTGGGATTAAAGGTAACAACACCGAGATTACAGGAATGCCACAGAGATGCTGGCGGTGCATGGATGCCTTGCACATGCAGAAGTCAAAAAATAGAAGGTAGTGAAAATCTTAAAGTTATCTGCCTTTTATTACTCAGTTTTGGAGCATTATCTCTGCATGTCCTGCTGCTGAATGATGACTTGTGTGTGCAAATTAACCATATTCCTGTTTTCAGGAAGCAGGAAGAGATCCCGTGCCTGTCCAAGGGCAAAATATATCTCTGTAAAACTGGACAACACCAAAATTTGCAGCTCTACTAACTTGGGGTTGCAAGTCAGGTATTCCCTGCTATCCAATTCTACACGAGTTTAAGTCAGGCCTTAACCTGTGGAAATGAATTGTCTTGCAAGGCTTCAGAATTAAGCTGTATTGTAGAGCTACATCAGTCACGCACACACACACCCTCCCAAAAAGCAACTTTCAGGATCTGGGGCTGGAGATGAAGTGGTTTGTCCGGATGTTTGTGCTAGGTGGGTGAGCCTGTCTCCTTTCTTTTGTGTTAGAAAAGTGGGGGAAGGGAAACTAAGGAACAAGGAAGAAGCCAAAAACATAAGAGCGAGCACTGGGAATGCAGCCTCGACCAAAAAAAAGTGTTGTTTTTTTTTTTTTGTGTGTGTGTTTTTTTGTTTTTTTTTTTTGGAGAGGTCAGATGGAGCTAAAGCAGGCCTGGAATAATGATTAGTTAGTGCTATTAGTGTCAGATTGTGTGCAGGGGAAACACGAGTTGCTGCAGCTTCCTTTTCCTATAAAGAACATGCAGAGGGCATCAGGCTCCACAATAAACTTCTTCTAAACGCACTTCTAAAAGTAGAAGCCTGCTTGATGGAAGTTAACTGAATGTTAAAGGTCAAAAAAGTACGTAGAAAGATCTTGTTTCAAAACAGTGACTTTTAACGCAGAGCAAATGACAGATGCATCAAGGTGACCAAGAAGGATGCCTGTATATTGCAGGAGAATTAGCAAATATAATTTTAAAACATGCTGAAGTTCCATCCAGTAACTTTTTGGAAAGCGCTGGTGTGGCTTGTACTTGGATGTGGATCTGGGGCAGAAGGGATGGGTCTGGACAGCACAGGAGAAGCAGCTTCGAAATGGTTTGCAGTAAAATGGTAAAAGTGGAAAAAATAGCATTAAGTACTGGTTACCCTGAATAATTTGCAGTAAAATGGTAAAAGTGGAAAAAATAGCATTAAGTACTGGTTACCCTGAATAATTTGGTTGTAAAACGGTGTGTTCTTAGTGTAAGGTGGCAAAAATACATGATTTAAAATGTTGAGGAACCTGTTCTCCATTTGGAAGATGGGGATGTAAAACTGAAACAGCATCATAGCAAAAAGCACTATGCAAATAGAAGACATTTCTATTAGGAATGTTTTTTGAGGGGGTATGTTGGATGGCTTCAGGCTCCTAGGAGAAGCCGAGGTGGGGGATAAGGCACCTGGTTTTGTGGGTCAGATAAACCTTGCTAAAATCTGAGCTCAGCTGGGATACTCTGTTTTTCCTGCCAGGAGAAGGATTAAGCTGTTTTAGGGAACGAGACACCTGAACCAACAACAAACTCCACTGGAAACTGAGCACATCGCTGTCAGAATCAAAGCTGAGAGATACCAGTTACCTGCGGGGAAGCCAAGGAAGTATCAGCAAAGCAAACAAGGACACAGTTTATTAACGACTGAAATACGAAATGTGCTTAACTTGGTAGTGAACCCCCTTTTGTGCCTGCTTAGGGGTGTCTGCCTTGCAGGTCCACGAGGCACGGTGTGAGCTGGGGGTGTTGCGGAGCAAGAAAAAGGTAAAGATGGGGAAACCAAAAGGGGTCGGGGGGGGGCGGGGCGCTCCCGCTGAGTTTGGGGGGCTCTGCCTGGGCTGCGGGCGAGCTGCGCGCTCTGCTTGCAGAGGAAAGGAAGCAAGCATGGCTTCGGGACGACAGTTTAAAATAAATATATATAGAGAGAGAAAATAAACCGAAGGGCATCGAGCCGGCCCTTCCCCTTCCCTGCCGGCAGCTGTGCGCGTCTCCCTGCGAGCACAGCCGGCTGCGGGCTGGGGGGGCGCCGCCGGGGTGTCCGGGGCGGGGCGGCGGCAGCGGGGCTGCGGAGGGAGCTCCGCCGCTCCCGGCCCTTCCCTTCCCTTCTTTTCCCATCCCTTCCTTCCCCCTCCGACCCTTTGCCGGCCGGGTGCTCGCCTGGGCTCCCCGCGATGCCCCGGCCGCTGCCTCCCACGGAGCTGTACGCGGCAGAGCGGGCGGTGGTGCTGGCCTCCTGCCTGCTGTCCTGCCTGGGCTCCAGCCTCCTGCTCTGCACCCATGCCCTTTGGCCGGAGCTGCGGACGCGTCCCAGGCAGCTCCTGCTCTACCTCTCCTTGGCCGACCTCCTCTCAGCCCTCTCCTACTTCTACGGGGTGCTGCAGGACTTTGACAGGACGTCGTGGGACTGCGTGCTGCAGGGCGCCCTGTCCACCTTCTCCAACACCAGCTCCTTCTTCTGGACCATGGCCATTGCCCTCTACCTCTACCTCACCATCGTGAGGGGCTCGCCCACGGGGGCCGGCTTGCTCTGCTGCTTCCACGCAGTGAGGTGGGTGCTGCCAGCCGCCCCGGCGAGGCATGGAGCCCATGGGTGCCCCGCCGTGGGGCACGCTGCGCTCATGTCATCCGCTTGCTCCTTGGGGATGCCGTGCCCTTCTCGAGTTCCTTTTCACCAGGGGTTTTGCTGCTTTGGGACTAACCAGCCCTGCTTGTTCCCCTCCTGCCGCTCCCTTGGGAAGAAATAGAGATGCGGAAAAGTTAAAACGGGTTGCTTAAGTTGCAGAGAAAATGTGCTGGTGACTCAAAATCCTGGCTTCTCCCCCTCCGCAGCCTGCTCTGACATCCTAGCAATACTAACCTGAAACTTGTGTTTGCACTCCCTGCCTGCTGCTGCCCAAGCTCCTGCGTTTGGGATCCGTTTCCCGGATTTCCCGTGTCACCCGGGTCTGTTTGTCCTCCCCCTTCCTTAGCAGGTTGCTGTAACCCAGCGCTCCTAGGGGAACCCAGACCACAAGCAAGGAGGCTGCGGGAGAAGTGCTATGAAGGTTGTTTTGGCATGTTTGATTGAAAGCGAGACAAAGCAGCCCACAGTGTAGCTCAGTGTCTTGGTTGCTGCTGCTGGTTAGTGAGCTGATTTTCCACATCATGTTTAGTAAAAAGCCTTCATTATGCAATTTGAGCTTGTGTGATCATGTGCTACCTCCATGCCGAGCAAAACAGTGATCCCTTAGTGCTCTGGGCTGCCAGGCTTTTGCACTAAATTATATGAGGAATTATTTCTTAAGGAAAAAAAAAAAAGCATCAGGGCAAGCTGAGGAATGGGTTTTATTTGGTCTGCTTCTCAGTGAAATATTCATCACCTCTTATTGTCAACAGCGTGACTTGGGAGATGATTGAATTAGAGCTAAGTAAAGATGGGGCAGTGAAAGACATTAAGGTTAAGAGGGAATCAGGGAGGACAGGAATCCTGCCCCACCTCTTTTAATTGCTGCTTGATGGCCAGGTCTGCCTCTGAGCAAGCCCCAGATGACTGCACATGTGGCTGCCTGCACCAGCACCGGGTGCAGGAGGTGAAGTGAGATGCAATGGGACAGGAGGCAGCTTGTTTTCTTTTTTTCCTTTCAATTGAGGTTGATGTTGCACTGGGCAACTCATGGAGAAGAGGAATTGTTGGTGAAGAGCTGCATGGGGCTGAGGGAACAGAGACAAGGAGCCTGACTTCTTCACGGGCATGCTGTTTGCATCAGGCTGCATCAAAGAGCTGCTAACCTGCCCCTCTTGTAATTTCCCTGTCTGCTAGTTACTCGCAGTGAGCTTGGTCTGTACTTAAACATCTCCACCTGGTTTAATGCTGCTCAGCCTTATCAGATACAGGGTGCAGAAGGAAGCTCGGGGAGGCTCAGCAAAGTGCTGCTGGCCCTAATCTGTGCGCTCCTTCACAGCAGTCAAATCCCGAGAGCACCGTGGTGCTGCGAGAGAGGAAGGGAGTGTTCAAACTCAACTTCCTCCGGGTGAATTTGCTAGGCTTATTTTCAGGGCTCTACAGTCAAAATGAAATGCCACCTTCTGCTCTAGGTGTTGTTCAGCTCCGCCTGCCCTGTTTCAAGGGCAGCATGTATAGCTTTCATCTAAGTCTTGTTTCCAGGTTCTGCTTCGTAAGTGGTGACTCCCATTTTGTGCTCAAAGCGTCTTCTTGCTTTACAACCTGTGTGCAAAGCAGGGAGAACAAGTGAGGACCTGTCCTCTGCTCAGCCCCTCCTGACACATCCTCCTTCCCTGCATTTCTGTCGCTCCCTGAGAACTCCATCAGAAGCACAAATTCTGGACATTGTGCTTGGCAGGGTCTTGCCCCCACACTTTTCAGTGCTTTGGAGTTCTTCAGGCTGTCTGCTGTGCTTTTGGCTAGAAAAATCTTGTAGTGCCACACACGTAGGCAAGAACCTGGGGCTTTTTTTTTCTTATCTTCACTTCCCAGGTTGCTGACATGGTCATGCAGTGACCGCCATGCAAAGAGCTGTGCTGAGATGCGCGTCTGGCAGGGATGGAAGGCAGGACGGGGTTTGGTCATGCACGAGTTTTCCAGCCCTCTCAAGCAGCTGCTCATCCGGGGCGAGCGTTTGTAGCAATGCATACTCGTTTAACATTGAGCATAACCAGAGACTCTGCTCTTTAGCTGAGCAGAGCTGGCTAAGTGTGTGTTGGAAGTTACTACCTGGAATTTTGTTTTTTAGGGAAATCAGGACGTTGCAGGGGATGAAACCTGATGAACGGGTTTGTTCCTTACCGAGTTGAGTCACGGTAACACATGCACCTCTTTTAGAGCCAGACTGGGCAACTGCGGGCCCTGGTTTGTTTTTAAATGTGTGCTGAGCTCAGATGAGCTTTGAAAACAAGCTTGCAGCAAGCTTTGAAAATATTTGTAGTACTTGTAAGCTGCAAGTTCTGGCATTGGGAGTGTAAGTTTCCAGGCTACCTCACTTGTTCTGGGTTTCTAAATGTCAGGCATCGTTTGGTTGGGCAATAACTTCTTTGCTCTGAGAGCAGCTGATCCAAATGCAGGGCAAGGAGTGGGCCAGAACCCACCTTGGGCTTTCTTCTTCTTTTTCGTATGAGGTGCGGGGATCTCTTGGATATTGCTGTGGCTTTGTCTCCTCATTCAGAAAAGGCTCAAGGTCAGGCCAAGCCAAGGGAAGCTGCCCGGCTGCCGGTGTCTCAGCTTTTAAATCCTCTGGGAGGAATCTCTGCATGGTACCAGCAGGTTGGTACTTGGGTACTGCAGACTCAGTTAATGTTTGGGTAAGAAAATGCAGAAATTCAGCTGGGAGTAGATTTGGTCTGGAGTTCTGCTTACAGCATGTGCTCGAAGCTCTTTCAAGTTGGCTTGGATCTCCAGAAGCCTGATATTTCTCCTGAAGAGTAAAAATTCCAGTTCCCATCAGGAAGCACCTGCAGGTTGCTGTAGGATGGCTGCTTGTCTGACCTGTGCAGGCCAACAGCTGCGAATCTTCCCTGCTTGCAGGAGCCAGTGGGGAAGAAAGCACCTGTCCGGAGTAAATCAAAATGTGGTGGTAAGCAATCTGACCTCAGGCACACTGAGGACAAGAAAACCAGCACAGAGTGAGTCCTTACCCTACCTCATATAAATGCAGCGCTTGTGTTAATCTGGAGTGATGTGCTGGATTGGATAAATTTGTATTAATAGATTACTGGGTGCTCTATTAGGGAAATAAGAGCAGTTGTATCTGCCTGAGGGATGGGATTGCCTCCTTTTATCTCCTGCACTGATGGCATTTAGATCTGAGAGGCCCAACCTACGTAATTACACTGTGGGGCTCAAAGGAAAAATTCTGCCTCTTCATGCTATCTTGGATCCTTTTTATTCGAGTCTTCAAACTTGCTTTGGGTGTGTATAATGTATTATTTTCTGGCTCTTCTAGATAAGTATGAAGCATTGGTATTTCCCATTCCTTGGTAATTTGTTCTCTGGGGGTTCTTAAAAATAATTTAATCATGAGTCTCAGTTCTCCTTTCCCCGTTTCTAAAACATTTTCAAATAAGCTGGAACTGATGAAATTCCTTTAAATGTCTGATTATTTTCTAGATTCTTTCCAATTTCACTTTGGGTTTGTAATCCTTTGTGCTTAATGTTAGTTGTGATAACCTTCTGATCGCAATACACTCCTTCAGTGAAAATTGAAGCCTAAATTAAGCTCCTGATGTGTGGCAGTTTCCTTCCCCATTCTATCTTTTATTGATTAGGGACTTGAAGATTTCTTTTTTTTGGTCCCTTGCTAGTGAGTTGTTACTTCATACTGTAGCCTCTATTTATGTGTCTGTATGTCCTCACACTGTTCTTTTATATTTATAACCAGTAATTTGACCCAGTTTGATCTCCTCGTATCGTTCTCTTTCAGTTTCAGGTCACTGTGGAGATCATTATTTAGGCAAATTAGTTTCTTAATACATTTCCTTTGTCCTGGTGCTGGACTCATTTGTGCTTATGTCCTTTAATATGGTTTCTTTAAGGAAGGACCAGTTCCCTTGAGTGCTTATCCATACCTTCGCGGTCAGTTCTTCCAGATATTGAAATGTGAACCTCTGAGCCTAGAATCCTTGTTCTTGGGCCACTTCACCATTTTTACCAGAATGAGAGGGTTTTGAGAGGCGCAGTAGGAATTTTCATGGTGGTGTTGATGTCTGGTATGTGTTCAGAAGGCTCTGACAACAGTACAAGGAGGACTCCCTGCAGCAGAGCCGCCCTTAAACACCACCACCAGCTTGAGTTAGCACCAGCCATTCTGAACAGAAGATGGCAACAGGATGTTCCAGGTGAAAAAGCTGGGGAAAAAAAAGCTGAAAAGATGACTCTGAATTTCTTATACCCTTCTATTTACATTCATTTTGTGTGCGTGTAACTGATGTTAGGAGCATGATCCTGTCCCTGTTCTCTGCAGCTCCTCCAGGCCACCAGCAATATAAGTACAAACCAGGAAGGTGATGAGACCAGTAGAGTAGTGCCTTTTTCTTTGCGTCTGCAGAGAGCAGGGTGTTCATGCTGGAAGCTCAATCTCAGCTCTCTGAGGCATTTGTCACTTTTAGAGGAACTGTCCCTTGTAAGCTTCCTCAGAAACATTTTCTGAGGGTGAATGTGGGAAGGGCAGGTGATGTGTTCAGCTCCAGTGTTTCAGCCACGGAGTGACGTGTGAGCTGTACATCGTGGGCTGGGGCAGCTCTGTGAAGTCCTGGGTATTTACAGCTGACGGGAAGGGGCTGGGTGTTTTTACATCTGGGTTGGGGGAATCTTTCGGTTCTTGCTCATGGCTTTTTGTGGGCAGCCTGAGCTGCTGAGTGACTTAGTCCATGTGTGTCACCATGGTTATTTTTCTGCTAGGTGCTTCCCTATATCTGCCTCTGCTGGCAGGACAGAAGCTGAAGTCAAAACACAGCTCCAAATGATATGAAACTGGCTCCTCTTTGCTTCCCCAGTTATAATGCTGTTACCGTTAGTTCTTTTCCTTGGAAAGAAACTTTCCCTTGGCCCTTCACAAATGATTCTTGCTCCTAAAATATCGACTACACCTCCATCAAAACAACAACAACAAAAAAACACCGTTACTACTAGCACCACCATCAACTACAGAAACAGAAATGATGCAATGAAACTGTGGATTTCTTTGTGTCACCTGTGCAAAGCATCACGTAGGAATCAGTGTGGGGTTTGGTCGCTTGTGTTTTGAAAGCTATGAATGGGCTAGCCTGCTCGCGAATAGCTGGCTCCTGCAGGATGGGCACGTTGTACCATGCTGTGGTGGTCTGCCAAACCCTGGATCTCTCCTGCTAGGTGTGCAGGCCAGGTCCCAGTTCTGGAGCTCAGGCTGGCACATTGTTACCTGTCTGTCCTTTGTATGTCCTCCAGACCTGAGACCCCAGATTCCTAGAGCAGATCCCTAGGAATTGAAGCAGGGACTGCATGGGTTTGTGTTCCTCACAGGGTGCTGTCAGAGGCCTGCCTGTCACAGCCGCTTCCCTTAGGCCTTGTGCAGGAGTGCTGGCATCCTGCAGGAGGAATTGGCATCCTGTGTGATGAAAGATCGCTTCATCTGTCACCCATTTCTCCCAGGGTGTTGGGGGACTAAACTGAGTGTGTTCTCAGCTTAACCTTGCTTCTTCTGTTCTTTCCTCAGCTGGGGAGTTCCCCTTTGCATTACGGTTGCGGCTGTTGCTCTGAAGAAGATTGGCTACGATGCCTCCAATGTTTCTGTGGGCTGGTGCTGGGTCAACCTGGATGCAGAGGATCGCGTCTTGTGGATGCTGCTAACGGGGAAAGTTTGGGAGATCCTGGCCTATGTGACTCTGCCGGTGCTCTACATCCTCATCAAGAAGCACATTAACAGAGCGGTGAGTACTTTGCTGCTTTCAGATCACATTACAGGCTTGCTGTGTGGTTGTATCCTCCCACTCTCTGAAGATTTTGCTGTGTATTAGCAGCTACACAGGCAGGCATTGCTTCATAAACTGCTGAAATACGTCCAAGTGCTGGGAGAAGCAGTACTGCTGAGTCAGCAGCCCGTAGCATCATTGCACAATGACTTAGCACCAGAAGAATGTAAAAGCCTCTTGAAAACTTTAAGGGGTTACGAGATGAAATGTGAGTCCTGCAGTAGGAACTGAAACAGTGTGTGAAGGACAAAAATTCAGCTTTTATCAGTCATCCATATAGTTCCACTTGTACCAAGCCTGAATTCAGCCTCTGGTCTGACTTACCTAACCACAGTCATTTTAGGATCGCTAATGACAGCTTGCATCTGAGTCCCTATTTGTACTTGCAGGCTTCAGAGGGTTCTTTGCTGCTGTTTATTGTGAACACAAAGAATCCAGACATACTGGACAATACTTGCGTAATAGAAATGAAATCTAAATTATGAGATTGGCAGAAAGAACATAATAGCTGAATTAGGAAAAAAAAAAATCCAGATAAATGCCCTTCTGGAAAGCGTTGCCAGTGCACACCTGCTTGCTGTGCTGAAGCTATGGCAGTAGTAGTAGTGCATAAACACAACTCTGGTGAGGGCAGAGTTTCCCAGATGAACTGGAAGAACAGCACAGTCCGTACAAGTCCCAGAGGACCCAGGGAAGGGAAGCTGGGAAGGGTTTGCTCGTGCCTGTCACCACTACGGACACAAGGCAGACGGGACTCAATGTTCCAGCAGCTGTTGAAGACAGCAACGTGACTGCCTGGAAAGCTGATCCCCCTCCTGCTCTGCCAGGGACACGTGGCTGCTCTGCTCTGCTGTCCTGCTGAGAGCCACTCGATGCTTGTAGTGGGGTCTGAGCAGCAGCACGTGGGGCTTTCTGGGCTGGAGAAGCCCTCCTCTAGGGACTTCACATTTCCAAGGAAGAGCAAAAGCCAGCCAGGGCAGGGTTTGGGCTGTACTTTTGGGTTTTGCAGGGTTGATTCTGGCATGGTTTGAGACTGTGGAAGTATCTGCTGTTGGGGAGGCATGTAGTGGGCATATGAGGGTCTTTCTGAATGAGAGCTGAGGAGTCACACCTGGGATTACTGGAGCCCAGGAGAACACTGCATGAAAGCTGTGTGTGCTCAGTAGCCCTGATAGTAGGAGAAATAGTATTTGGCAGGTCAGCTGTCCTGAGTTTTAATCTCTTCACCTACATTGCCATCCTGGTATTCATGATCATGTGTCCCTGCAGGTGCTCCATGGGTTGTGGTGACCTGCTCTCCCCCATCCAGGATGCTGCGTACATCCAGCATCTTCCAGCATGGAAAGGTCTCAGGGGCCTTGCACCTCCAACTGCCCTTATCCAGGGTATAGATCCCAGAAACTTTTTACTACCTGTAATGTTAGGGAGGTTTACTGGCTTGTTAAACCTATGGAAGCCCATTGCTAACAGTATATGGTCAGAAATCAATCACCAGATACCTCACAGGGACTGCTGGAGGCTGACGGGATTGCTGGATCTGTAAAAGTGCCCAGCCAGGCACTGTGAGAGCAGGTTCCTGCAGCAGTGATTTGTTTGTCTGACCCAGCAATGTAGGGTATAATAAAGCTCTAAGAAGAGCTGGATCTCTTTTATTTGCAACTCCTTGGCTTTAGCAGGAATGTTTGCATTAGCAAGGGCAGAATGTGGCTCAAGACCAGTGCTGTGTAACCGTGTCCATCAACTGCCCACAGGATGCAAAAACTGGGTTAGCCTCAATGTCCAGAGTGTGTTGCTTTTTGTTCACGTTTTTGTCTCTCCTTCATCCCCACGGAAGCATGCAGCGCTCTCAGAGTATCGCCCCATTCTCTCAAGAACACCGCTTCAGCCCCGGACTTCCATAGCAGATAAAAAGCTGATTCTCATCCCTGTCATCTTCATCATCCTCCGCATCTGGAGCACTGTGCGATTCATTCTGACGCTCTGCAACTCCCCTGCAGTGCAAAACTCAGTCCTGGTTGTCCTGCATGTAAGTATTGGCCAGGCAGTGCATCAGAAGGAAGGTCTGGAAGGGAGATAGAGCCTTGTTGGTCTCAACATCACTTTCTATGCCAGGATACAGCTCAGGCTGGCACAACACATTTGCCTTGCGAGAGCATCAGCTCCCTGGGATGCTCAGCAGTGCTGTTCCAGCATCATCTAGCGGACGCTGAGAATAACTGCAGTGGGAGCTTGCTACAGGCAAGCTGCTTGTAGGAGAAGCTGGGTGCCTGTCCTGGAGCAGGGTCAGCCTGCTTCACACCCAGACCAGGCTGCAGGAGCGGCACAACAGCAGCCTGTGCTGTTTTGGGGTGTGAGACTGGTTTTTCTTTTGTTTTCCTCGCTTAGGTGGAAGTTGCTGACAGCACTACAGCTGGTCTGACCTGACGTTTGCTGTTTTGGATGTGGGAAGGTGTTGGTACAAACAGCACTGGTTAATTCCTTTCTTGTCCCCTTGCAGGGAATCGGTAACACATTCCAAGGCGGTGCCAACTGCATTATGTTTGTCCTCTGTACACGCGTGGTCCGGGCTCGGCTGCTCTCCTCTCTGTGCTGTTGCCGCTATGATGACTCAGGTTGGCCTTCGCCAAGGTCGAGCAGCAACCGGCAGCGCCCAGACCCTGCTGAGAGCGAGGACGTGCCAGACCCTGAGCGGACAAAACCTCTGCTCTCCAGCACCTGAGCCTGTGCTGCCCACATCTCTGCACTGACTTCATCTCTCTGGGTAAGCTGACGGTGCACCGCTTCATGACCCAGTGCAAGAACTGGGGAGCAGCACTTGGGGAGGACTGGGGTGGAAGGGTTCCCCTACGGGGTAGGGTTCTGCTACTGCTGCATGGGTTCCCTGTCTGACTGCAGGGATGACATGTACATCTCCAGTTCAGATGCATTTGGTGCCCCAAGTGTTCCTAGTATCGTGATGCAGTCCGTGCTGCCAGTTATCACAATTGGGGACTGGGGGTCAGTGACACATGCAGGTTTATGTAGGAAATCTGCAGGAGCCAAAGCGTGGCATCAGTTCTTTGTGGCTTCAGGTGCAAGGTTTGACACTGGATGATGCACTTGATTTTGTCTGTGTCTTGATTCCTTGGGCTTGACCTGATGAGTGATAATTGCAGAACATGCAGGAGTTTTGGATTTAATCCACGCAGCATCATTTTGGGGCTGGGGCTCTGTGTGTGCTTCTGCCTGAGGCAGATTCTGACAGCGCTCTTGTGTACTTAAAGGTAGCAAAAGCACAGCTGTCCTGGCAGGTTTGGTAAATATAACTCGTAATATGCTGGGAACTGCAGTTTCTTGAGGAAGGGTATGAAGCCCCATGTCCTCCTGCAGTTGTGCGTAGCCTGCAGGCCATGCTGAGTGAAAGGGCTGAGCCTGGAAGGCAGCGAGCTGCTCTGGTGGACTGCAGCAGGGGCTCAGCAGCCTGGAGAGGAGGCCTAGGGGGATGTACTGCAGGTCTTTACACCTCTCTCATGTACTTCTGGTTTGGTCCTCCCAGACCACAAAGCCTAAAGGGAAAAAAAAAAGGCAGATTTTTAAAAAATCAATAATCAATTCTTTTTAATCTGTATAACAAGCTTTTGCAGAAAGAGCAGAAGGCTCAGGAATTGCTCGGGGAGAGAGGGCAGCTGTCAGGTTCCCACTGCTCCAGGCACCCAGCTGTTCCAAACCTGCTCGTACTACTTTAATTTTAACAACACACAGAACAAACTGCATGGTACAGTGACCTCATGGGACTAGGCAGAGGCGAGTCTTCTTAATGCTAAGTCTTCACTTCAGGAAATAACTTTATTAAGATATTAATACATCTGAGCCCTCTGGTACAAGAGCTGCGTAGGCTTGGGAAGGTGGAGTCCTCAAGGGCTCATTAGCCCATTTCATGGGGCTGGAGAGGGGCTCAGTTCTTTAGCATCCCCAGAGCCTTTGAAGGATAGATGCAAGTATCTTTTATCTCTGGTATAGATGACTTCAAGAAGTTTTGCCTGCTTTCAGAAGTTTTTCTTTTCTTTTTTTTTTTTTCTTTTAAAACTTCTAACAGATAAGTAGCAACCTTGGTAGCTCAACCTCGTGTTAACCCCATGTGGCTTTGAAAGAGGAGCTATATTAAAAAGTGTTCTTGCAGAAAGGCAGGATAGTAAATCTTAAATGTTACAAGACTTAGAATTATGCTGTGTTCATTTTTTTAGAGCCAGCCCTGAAGAGACAGTAGAATTGTCACCAACTTGGCTAAAGGAGCATGGGAAAGCAAAGCAAACAAAATCAAAAAAGACTCCTTGTTCTCAATTTCCCTTTTTCCATAACAGCAGAGTGCTGAGAAATGCTTTTGGAACAATGTGCAGCTTGACAGAATAACATTCCCTTCTCCTCGGGGTTCAGGGAAGCATGCTGGTTCGTGAAGATCAGCTATTGGCAACAGCACCTGTGCTGATACAAGTGGAAAATCTCTGATGACAGAAGCCTTCATGTAGGCAAGGCCAGGGAAGTAAAAGCAGCCAACAGAGAAGTTCCTAGAAGTGTCTTTAGTTTCTAATGCTGCAGCTGATCACAGCCTAAATAGAAGCAGGGATGGGATAATGGGAGAGGAAGGGTCTGTGGTGGGCTGCAGAAATGCGTGGCTGCTCCTGGCAGGTCCCCTTCAGTGTCTGGCATGAAGTACATGAGCGCAGTGGTCCCTGCAGCATCAGCTGTCTGTGAGGAGGTCTGAAATCTTCCCTGTCAGGCATGGGCTGGAGAAGTTGGATTCTGAGCCTATTTCCCTCCATGCCTATTTTCAGTTTCTTCAGGGTGATGCCCCCTCCGGCTCAGGCTGCAGCAGGCCTCTTGTCCTGCCCCAGAGCAAACCTGAGCGCCCTGGTGCGGGAAGAGGGGAAGGCTCGGGGTTTTAACTGTGCTTCATGTTGTGCAGGTGCAGGATCGCCCAAGAGTCCCACAGAGGGAGCTAAAGGCTGGGGAGAAGCACTGCTGGAGTGGCCGAGGAAAATGAAGATGGGCATGCAGATCCCAGCTGCGGTGGTCCTGACCTTCACTCAGGATCTTCAGGAAGATACTGTTTGGCTGCGCTCCAGCCTCCCGGGTTTCTTCCCTCCTTCTCCTCTCCTTCCACCATAAATTTTAAAATTGTTTGGGGTTTTGCTTTTCTGTCTGACAGAGCAAAGATGTTGTTGTGAGTTCTGGGGTCAACAAATAGGGGGATAGGGAAATTTTAGTAGATGCTGGATAGGAGTGTCCTGGGCATGGGTTTCAGTCCTGAGGTGTGAGGCCTCCCGGGGAGCACTGGTCTGGCTCCTGTTCTTCACTTGAATATGGACAACAGCATGCAGACACGTTTGTTTGGTGGTGACGGTTCCTCTTCACGTTTTATTCCTCCTTGGTGGCCAGGGGTCATCATCATCATCAGGGTGCATGGTGGCTGCATGTTTATTGCCCCCTGGGGATCTCAACTCCACAGACTCTTGGTGCTGAGGGGCACCTGCGCTCACCAGCCCGGTCTCCAGCAAGGATGGCCCTCACCATCCACAGGAGGGTGCCTGGCACGTGCTGGCCTCGTGCTGGCCTCCAGCCAGCCTCTGCCGAAGCACAGCCCGCGACCTGCTCCTGTCCTGGGAGTTTGTCCCGGGAGCATTGTATCAGGGCCAGGGAGGGGACGGTTTGTTGGTTGGAGATACTGTGTTAATTTATTTACAGCTCCTCACTTGCTTGTGTTTTTTTAAAATATTTTTTTCCAACTTCTACAAAATAAAGTTCCATTTCTTTACCAAGATGTTGTTCAAGCATGTTGTGATGGGCCTCTTGGCGCCTTGAAGAATTTGGATGAGAAAATATTGTGACCTCAGCTTTCAGGTTTCTTGTGTGTCTAGTGTAAAGACTGACCAATGCATGTGCCAGAAGACAAATCTCTTCTACTGATATGTAGATGAGTATCTCTTCCTATCATTTTATATATATAGAAATGTAAACTTCTGATCAGTTTGAGCAAACCTGTTCACCAGTATGTGTTGTTATGTCCAGTTCCCCCGGGCCTATTGCTATGAACTGTGAAAAGAACAGTGTGTGGGGCTTGTTTCCCATAGGTTCTGTTGACCTTATGGACTGTGGTGCTTCAGCTGTGTGAGATTACAAATGTCACCTAATCATGAGATTACCAATTGAATTTTCTCCAGATGAGGCCACGCTGTCCGGTAGGTGGGACTAACGCTGGGCAGAGCTGGAGCTTTCCCAGGGCTTGCCCAAATAGAGAAAATTCAAGTCTTTATGGAAAAAATGGGCAGACTGACAATAGTAGTGCTGTGTAAGGTGCCATGCATTCACAGCTGTGGATGAACTTTACTCAGATTAAAACTTTGGCCATTTTACAGGGCTAGAAGCAGCCGGGGCCCCAGAGCAAGGAGTGGTGCTGGCCCATGGCTATATTCAGAACTGATTGAGCAACAGTGTCTGTTACTGGTTGCACAATGCTTCCCATGTGAGATATCTGCTTTTCTGTGGCTTATAACTGTGCCCCAAATTTAAGTGGTTGATCCTAAAATGTTCTCTGCTGGAGGCCAGCTGCACGGCAGGCAAGGAAATGAGCCTGGATGCTGCAGAGAGCAAGCAGAGGGAAAGGTGTTTGTTCTGCAGTGTTAGAGGTGACTGAAAGTCCCTTGAGGTATTTTGGTTGCTCTATCCAGGGGAGTTTACATCAATGCCCTGCCTTGTGTCTGCATTATAAGCCTTTGAAAAAAAGTTATCTTGTATGTCAAGGGTTGTCTTTTAGTTTATCCTATATACTGCAGTGTCTTTGTCCCTTGGAGCTCCTGTGCTCAGTGTGCCCCGGTGCATGGACCTGGGGTTGTGGCAGAATGAAGGGCAGGAGCCGTGTGCTGGCTTCCAGCAACCATCCTGGGGGGTCTTTGAAGCTCACAGAGGTTCGAAGGACATCAAGATGGAAAGAGCTGTGGGGAGGGTGCTGGCTGCCTGTAGGAGGGGAGCCAGAGGAGGGAAAGAAAGAAAAGTGTTGGGGCTGCGAAGAGCAGAGCTTGTTAAACAGGAAGAGCTGAAGGGCAACCAGGCAGGAAGGATGAAAGTGACTTGAGGTGGTTGGAAGGGGAGGTCAAAAAGCTCTTAACAAAATGTTAAGACTAACTGGATAGCAATGAACCCTCAGAGTGGAGGAGAGTGGGCTGTGCGGAGGAGGCAGGTATGGGATGCAGGGACAGATTGGATAGAATGAGAAAGCAAGCTTTGAAATGAGGGGAATAAAGAGCAAAAGGCTGTAGTGGCTGCAGGGTGCTTGCCCACACCGTTTCCTGAGGCAGGAGTGAGTTAGAACTTGGTGAGTTCACCCTTCACCGTTACATTCATCTGCTGGTACTGGCTTGGTCACTGCAAAATACCATTCCCCCTTTTATTTTTCTTCTCTTCATGAGACTTGAGTCTAATTGTGTAAGGTGATCCCTGGCACCAGGAGTGAGCCAGGGTTCTGTAGATTTAGGCAGTTTTTTAGTTTGTGAAACATGGAGCTTGTGGGTTTAATGAACCATCTGCTTCCGAGCAGAGGATGAATCTCTTGTTGCCGAAAGCAGAGGAGCTTGGAAAACTAATTTCTGGCTGTGTCACTACTATCTCCCCTCCTCAAGAGACAGAACTGTTCTGGAGACGAGACCTGAGTGCTCTAATGCTGCCAAACCAAACATTTGTATTGTACAAATCACTTCTGCTACTCAGAAGTAGCAAAAATGTCTCCTGTGCTGTGCTGAATTCCCCAAGTCTTGTAGCCTGTGCAAACCCAGAGGGAACCACAGAAATCGATGCAGGGTGGCATGAGCTGGCAAAAGGCAGGTCTTGGCTGGCATAGTCAGTACTTCTGTCCTGCATAGAAAAGTGAACCCACTGAGGTCCAAGAGGGCAGCGTGGGTATTTTGAATGGTCAGGTGCTTCTGCTGAACAAAGTGCAGATGGAGCTTTAATGGCCGAGCATTCCAACACTTCCCGAAGCATCTGCTGCATCACACAACCATGCCAGTGCAGAAAGGAGCAGACAGTTCACAGTGCAACTTATCAGGGCGTGATACGGTAAGTTTACAGACCTGCTTGCTCCTCTGTGCTTATTTAGGGGATGTGTGTGTGACTGAGGCTCTCCTGAGATGATCTTTGACAGTAGCTGTGGGAAAGGAAGAAGGATGCTACCCAGTATTGCATTTGTGCAGCAAAACCAGGGTCTTGATTACCTCTGAGTTGCAGGGCTTGTGTGTCACTGTTTATCTGCAAGATGTGCCTATTTTATCCAGCACCCCCCTCTACTCTGGGTAGGTGTTCAGGCTGCCATGTCTGCCCCTTGCTTAATTGCCTGGATGCCATGGATGCAGCTGATAAAGCAGTGCCTGTTTACAACTCTTTTGCAGGCAAATCACTTGTTACCTAAATTATGGTCTCACCAGTTGTAGTTCAGGGCTGCATGTCATATTGGTTTAGCCTTGCTACACGTGCAGTTCCTTCCCAAGTTGCAGGTGAAAAGGCTGCCAGCATCAGTCCCTGGACGTGTTGTGCTGCAGGGTGTCTGCTAATGAGGCTCCTTACCGCGGGCATTGCCATCAGCAGCACCGCCAGTGCCTAACCTAACCACAGCTTTTCCACTGCCTGCTGCTGATGCTCTCAGCTGCATCTGTCTCCAGCAGATTTACTCTCCTCAGAACAAAACCTCACCTCTGAATTATGCCTGCCCCCTCTTGCCAAAGATGGCAGGGCTCTGTAGGATCCAGCTTTGAGCACAGACAATTGAGCTGATCGTAAATAGTTCTCTGCGTACTTGCATGGGAACTCATCGTGCAGTGGACAAGTGCAGAGGAGAGAAGATAACAGAGGTGGGTTAATGCCTCCAGGCAAATGCACTCCGTGCTCTAGCAGGCGTAAGAAGCTTAATATGTGCAGTGCAGCAGCTGAAATGAGAAAAGTGCCTGTAAAATTCCTGTGAAGTTGGCTCTGCTCTTTGCTCAAGTCCAACGGGATCTGAACAATTGGAGGCAGTAGTTATTCCCCTGCAATTACTGCGAAAGTTCAAGGACAAGGTTGTTCACAATCCTGTCTTCCTTCATTGATATCTCCCAAGCTCAGGGCCAATTGCCACCTTAGGGAGGCTGTTGCCAGCCTCTTGCTGTGATTGGCAAATATTCAAAGTGTTCTACTGTCATAAGCAAATATTTATTCTCTGATGAAGGATTTCTGATGGCAAATACATGTCCTGTTTGATTTCTGTCTATAACAAGGTTATTTATTCAAACTCAGGGAAAGAGTTTATAAACCATGACAGATGTCTTCTTTCTTATGATTACTGAATATTGGAGTGGCTGCCTGCCTGCCAAGAGCTCCCAGAAGGATGATACTGGCTTCAAAAAGCAGGAATTTTTCATGAGAAGCGTGTCCTTCAGGATTCCCCACCCGTGGGGCAGAACGAGTCACGTATGAAGCTTTTTCCCTCTTCTGACCCAAGATCTGTGAGTGAGCTATAACCTGTCCCATTTATTTTGGGGTACTTTGAATGGTTTTTGAAGGCAACATGTGAAAAGCTGTGTTAGCTCCAAGTGTCTCTGTTGGTGCCAGCTAGCTGCAATCCCTTGATGGGAATGCTGAGGCAGGATGAGAGTTTTTGAGGTAATGAATACTCTGTTTTGCATCTCTGGTCAGTTAAGACCCCAAGGGATATGTAGGGCCATGATGCAGGAGCAAGCTTTTGGGAGACACGGGATGTGAGCCACTGAAATAGTTTCCATAAGAAAACTACTAAGAGGATTATGTGGGTCCTGTAGGTTCCAATTTGTCACAATATCCAAGCAAACAGTGTTTTTGAGGTTGTTGGCTTACAACAGATCCAGGAAGGGACAAATGGCAAGTCTAGGGACCAAGTCACACTGCCCTGAAGCAGCAGGGCTCTGTTCCCCTTCCTATTTTTAGGGCAGGTTCTCTTACCAATTTCTCTTGTGACAGGCTTTGCAAGCTGTGCTTGCAGTTTGAGCTGACACCTCGTTAGTGTGTCTGCCCCTGCAAATGGCTACACAGATGAATTCCTAGTGCCAACAGCATCGTAGCGTTCACGTAAGCAGCTGCAGCAAGTAATTGTGGAAGCACACAGTGGGAACCTGACCAGCATCATCTGAGCAGCTGGACCATTCCTGACCAGCACTTTCTGCTCTGATTCATCTCATCTTTTACAACACCTCATATAAAAAAGTGAAAGATATTCAAGGACTTAAAAACCCAACACAATGCTCAGTGTAGGATGACTTCACCGCACTGGAGGGAGGCTGCGGCCACTCGAGGCATGCATGCAGGTCGCGTGAACACCTCTGACTCAAGAGATGCATTTTTTAAGCTGGGTGCTGAAGACAGACCAATAACAATGTGGTTTTATTCTAGTTGTTCTCGCTGCCAGAGGTATCTGTGAACTTTGCGTTTTGCTGATAAACTTGAGGAATTGTAGTTAATTGTTAACTAAATCCTGTGCTGTTTGAAGTAGCCTCCTCGTGTAGGTGGTTAATACTTAGCCGGCAGCATGGTACACCGTGTGTGGAAAGAAAGCTAATATGATTTGCTGTAAAAATGACATATTCTGTGCACTGTCAGAAATAAACCTGAGAAGGAAGAACCTGCAATCTGCTCTATGTATTTAGCTGCCTTTGATTTCTCTTGCCCCACCAAAAAATATGAATTAATATATGTAAATAGCAGCCAGTACTATTCAGCCACTGCTCAGTGGTAATGGGTTGTTCTGTTTTTATAATGGCTGTGTGATTTTAACTAGAATCAATTAAGGTTTGTGTAAAACTGAACGTTCCTGATGTCAGTGCCTGGCGTCATTCTTTGCCCTCGCTGTGTGGGCATTGCCTTGGCTGCCTTGCTGGGTGTGAAGTGCCTGGAAGACAAAACTTTTGGGCTCGAGGAAGGGCAGCACACCTGGTGGCAGCCACATAACTTGGTGTAACTGCAAAAACAGGACGTCTGTGTGAGCCTGTCAGGGCAGACATCCTTCCCATATGGACCTCCTGTGCCATCCAGTAATGTGAAGAAGCATTTGTGCTCTCTTCTCATTTTCACGGTGCCCACAAACCCAGGTTTTAATGTGGAATTCTTCAACATTTTCTCTCATCTTGTTCTCTAATGAGCCAAAGCAATTACCAGCCCTGGCCAACCCTGATGTTACTCCCTGCAGTGCTTTATTGTGCTCACTCTGGATCACTGAGCAGTGTTTGCACTTTCAAAATCACACGCTTAAAGGTGTTCACACCTTTAAAGGTGTTCTGTTTTTGGTCCTGACCGGGATTCCTCTGGTGGAGGTGGCTGCGAGCTGCAGGTTCTTGTGATGCTCAATGAGAACCTGCAGCATTTTTCTCTCTGAATCCATTCCTGCTCTCCCCCCAGGTCTCTGCATTAATCAGTAGCTGAAGGTATCTTTTCCCATCTCTCCTTCAATCCTTGTTTCTCCCTGATTTTTTAAAAAATATTATTTGCATTGTAGCTCATAAACTGGATTACCTTACGGAATTTCACCTGTCAGCGTTACAGGATGACCACCACTAAAGGCGTCTGATAGATAGAACTGCTTGTGAAGCACTTAGCTTCTGGGTGTTAAGCTCTTACTGCATTTACTTTCTTTGAGGCCATGACTTAGATTAATTGGGAAGAATTTCAGAGTAAATGGTAACAAAGGGATTTTAAAAACAAAAGATGATCCCCTGAGGTTTGGGGGGGAGGATGTGGAAAAAAACAAAAACTATCAGCAGCTGTCATCTTGCTGTTCTATTTCTATCAAATTGTCTTTGCCCTGCAAAACTTCTTCCTGGGAAAAATTAGGAATGGGTGCAAAAAGACATTCCAGGACGAACAAAAGAGAAAAAAAAAAATGCTGAGTGTAGGTTCTGTGTGCGATGACTTCACCGCACAAGAGGGAGGCTGCAGCCACTTGAGGTGCATTTTTTTTAAAAAAGGTGCTGGGTGCTGAAGACAGCCAGGCCAATAACAATGCAGTCTGATTCCAGTTGCTCTGGCTGCCAGGGGTATCTGTGAACTTTGCATTTTGCTGATCAACTATAGAAACTGTAGTTAATCATTAATTAAGTCCTGTGCTGTTTGAAGTAGCCTCCTCGTGCAGGTGGTTAATGCTAAGCCGACAGCGTGTACGCCTTGTGTGTAGAAAGAAAACTAATATGCTTTGCTGTACAAACAGCATGTTCTGTGCATGGTCAGAAATAAACCCTAGAAGGAAGAACCTGCAACCTGCAGGAGTGCCCCGAGGGTGCTGGGCTGGGTGGGGTGGGACCAGGTGCTGTATTTCTGCTCAGGGGTAGATGTGCAATTGTGGCTGCAGGAGGGCTTGTGCAGTCCAGGTTTATCACTGTCCTATGGCAAAAGCCCTCTCTGGGGGCCGTGCTCACACAGAACACTCATTTTTTTCTGGAACGTGGTGGTCACCAGGCAGCGATGTGGCTACAACTGTGCTGGAGCTGCAGTGTGGAGCAGCAGCGGCTCTCCTGCCACGGCCCCATCTGTTCCGCATACCTGCGCTGCAGCAAACGGCTCCTTCAGCATCTTTGGTGATAAGCCTGCTCCTCCTCCTTGGGTGCATGAGGATGTTTCCCCTGTAGCTGGGCATTATTTTGAGTCTGGAGCTGGCACAGGAACACCTGAGAGCGGTGACAGACTTGAAGGAGGGAGGGGAGAGGAGACTAAAAAGGAGACACGCAGGACTGGAAACCCAGCAGTCAGCTCGGGCTTGGGCTGTTGTTGCTGGCCGTGGATTGGATACTTCCTTGAAAGTCACGGGAGGGATTTTCTGTCCAGGCAGGGCGTTTCCATCCCCCGTGTCATCTGTTTTGGCTATAAAAGTCCGTACTCAGCATCTGTGGTTCAAAGCCCAACATGGAGCCAAGCAAAGATAAGCAGGAGAGCTCCGACTCGGAGGGAGGCTCGAAGGGGGTAAGTGAGCGGACTCTGCTTCCACTGCTGCCTCCCCTGGAGATGCAGAGCGGGTTTGGAGAAGTGAGGGTTTGTGGTGGAAGGAGACGAAGGGATCTGTTGGGCTAATGTATCCATAGCTGGTCTCGGAGGGAGAGCAGGGATGTCTACGTTCCCAAACCCAGTTTTTCTGCAGCGTAGCATTGCTCCCCTGACTCACTCCTTGCAGCTGACCTACTGTGCAACTTCGGGGTGAAATTCCCTTTCTGTGTGCAACTTTTCTATCCTACTTTCCAGTTGCTTTCAGGCTGCGGGTGTTTCTGGATGGGGCAGCCTCCCACAGCAGCGTGTTTGTGGGTTCTTGTACAACACGGTGCTCCTGCGTGCCAGGGGCTTTCCTAAAAGTACTGCATGCGTATAATTAACACCAGCGGCTCTTCCGAGCTCTGGGGATTTGTTTAATGACAGCAAGGCAGTCTGATTTTCATTGCCGTTGCAAGAGTGTCAACAGTCTGGTACTAGAAAGTGTTCCTGGAAGCCTCAGCTTTCTCCTGATCCTGACTTGAGTTTCAGTCTCCTGCAGTCCCTTAATGTGCAGATCTCTGCAAGGGAGCTGCTAGAGCTTCTGGAGAATTTGGGGGCTGTAAGGGGTACCGGCTGCTATTTGGACATAGCTGTCATGGTTAGGGCCATGTCAGATCCCCCATGCAGGAGCTGGGCTGAGTGCTGGGACACTTAAAAACCTGCAAATGTTGCCAGCAAATGGTATGCGTCTGAACGAAAAGCAGTTTTATTGCTGCAGCAGATACGAGACACAATAGTGAGCTATAAAACAAACAAACAAAAAAACAGCTTAGTCAATAACGTAGGGCCAGCTCCAGCCCAAGGATGGAATTACAACTAAATTGCTGCAGAAAGCTCGCATGGCTTGTAACCCTGAGGACTGTGTGTCTACAGACGTGGCTGGTGTGCGATTCTGCTCGGGGTGGCGATTTTGCCCTTCTGTTTGGCTGCCAAGCCCTCACCAAGCTACTTGGCCAAGTTGTCGTTGGCTTTGGTGGCGGCTGGATAATCAGCTTGATCCTGAAACGTGGGAGGCAGAGCGATCCAGCCTGTGAAAGCAGAGCAAATGACCAGGAAAGGGATTTTTGCCACTTTATGTGAAACCCCATCTTTTTAAAGCTTTCCTATGCCAGCATCCTGCTTTGTTTTACTAACCAATTTGCATGTTGCAAAAAAGAATAATTGCATGCAATTTCTTTTTTCCCTGCGGGGTGGTATTTTAAGCACGATAACGTCAAAATTCTTTATCGTCCAAATGATCCATCAGTGCTGGGAAAAAGCGGTAGAGTGAATTACTGTAATGACAACGTGCAAATCAGGCAGAACAAAGTGAGTTATAACAAAAACAACCCATTGGGCTTTCTTTGTACGGTAACACAAAGCCAAAAAACACAGAAGGCAGATCTGGAGGTATTGCTGTATTTTTACAGAGGGACATTTATGCCTGAAAGCCAAACCTGGTTCTGAGGTGCTGTCTGTGTGTTCTCTTGTCTCTCTGCAGAAAATGACACTTTCACTTGCGCTGGTAACACTGATCTCTGCCTTCGGATCATCTTTCCAGTACGGCTACAACGTGTCTGTGATCAATTCTCCAGCCCCGGTAGGTTGAGACTGCAGACCATGACCAGAAGGTTTATAAACAGCAAAGTGGAAGAGGAACTGGATTACGGGTGTTTTGCGGGCAGGTGCCCAATGCCTAAGGTGCTCACACTTCTCAAAGCTTTGAACCACCTGGAAGTGGGAGTGTTAAGGCTGCAACGTGGCTGGCAGGGCTCCTTGCCCAGCAGTGATGGGGCATGAGGAATGCCTTCCCTTCTAGGAAGCAGACAAATCCAGTCAGGCAGGTTAATTTGTCTAAAATCTAATAAGGCAGGATAACTTGCATTAACTTTTATCTAATCCAGGCTTCTCCACTGCAACCCTCTCTTGCATTCGTTCTCCAGCTCAGCCATTCTGGTTTTATCTAAACATTTGTTTAAGGTTTTATGACATTGATTGTTTGACGTTGATTGATCTGTGCTTTTCCAACATGGACGTTCTGCATACTGCTAAATATGCTCTGTGTTTTGTTCCAGTACATGCAAGACTTCTACAACCAAACTTACACAGACAGGCATGGGGTCTTTATGGACAAGAGCTTCCAGACGCTGCTCTGGTCTCTCACCGTGTCCATGTACCCTCTGGGTGGCTTCTTCGGGTCCCTCATGGTGGGGCCTCTGGTCAACAACTGCGGCCGGTACGTGACAGAGCTGGGGAACGTCCTCCTGGGGCAGCTCGCTGGGTTCAGATAAGGCTCGTCTCACCGGTCACTCCAGCTCGCCGAGCTCATCAGCTCAGCTGCATCACGCCACTCTGGTCCTAAAGCAGATGGGCTGGTGATTAGCAGCTTGGGAACGTGGTGTCTCACATGTAGAAGAACCGATATGGTTTTGGGATGGTCAAGGCCATGCTGGGACCTGAGCCAGGTGGACAGCCACGGGAAAAGCCCTGGGAGCTGGGTGCAGCTGGGTGCAGGTCCAGCCCTGGCTGCTCAGGTTTCCTGAGCTCGCTCTTCATTCCCTGCGGGAAAAATGAGACAATCTCCATTTTCCCCTTGCCTAGTCTTTTGGATGGCAAGTCCTTTGAGTTTTGGGCAGCATAACCCAGGGGAGAGTCTGATACTGGTCCAGCAGCTTCCTTAGAAAAATAAACTGAATTCTGTCTCTGTCTCCATGACTTTGCAGAAAGGGGACCCTGCTGATAAACAACCTCTTCTCCATTGCTGCTGCAGTCCTTATGGGAACCTCAGAGATAGCAAAAACCTTTGAAGTAATCATCCTTTCACGTGTTATCATGGGGATTTATGCTGGTAAGTGAGAGGTTGGACGGTGAAAGGAGAGCAAAAATATGATATTCTTGGCTATGTAAAGTTTTTTTTCCCAACAGATGGCTTCACAGGTAGCACATTATAGCCATTCAGTTGCACAGCAGTTCTGTACTTGCTTGAATAATGGTTCTCATCTGCGTGTTGCAGAAGTATCAGAGATCTCTAATAGGCAAGGGCAGTGGGACTGGGATTTGGGCTGCACAGAGGAGGTGTCTGTAGCTGCAGCTGCCCTCCGCAGTCAGCGTCTGCTTGGCTCTGGGGCACCATCAGCCAGGAAACCTGCTGATAATCTGTTTTCCCAGACATCTGAAAGCAGATAGGCTGGCACTATTTAAAAAAATAAAATAAAATAATAATAAAAACCAGAATAATCCTTCCAAGCCGAAGTCATTGAAGACAATGCCAGATCCATTCCTGGAACTGGTTGTCCTTCCTGCAGGAGAAAGGAAATATCTGAGGGAGGGTAAAGGGTGCAGGACCACTGGTTTTACTGCAAGGCTCCTGAGGGCTGTGAGGTGCTGGAGCTGCAGTAACATGGACCAAAGAAGTGCCGAAGGGCCGGTGCCCCACGCGCTGCTGTGCTGGGCTCCTGCCAAGACAGGCTGATAAGTGTCCTGACAACATTCAGACCCGAGTAATTGTCTTTGGCTTAGCGAGACTGACGTGCTCCATGATTTATTAGTGAGTTCGGATAGCCTGTGTGGATAAAGTGAGAAAACAAACTGGTACAGGAAAACAATGCTATCTATAACACGCGATTGCAACCAGTGAGGTAAGGCAGGAAATGTCTGGTCTGGTTGGTTTTGTTTTGACTTTTCACTCTTGTAAGCCTGACAGCTGCTCTTGGCATTGCTTTTCCGAGCCGCTACAGAGGGATCTGCAAAGAGGGATCCCTCCTTTCAGCTATTTATTGCTGACAGAAGAGTTAGGACTGGCTGTCCTAACCTGTGTTTTGTAGCCTTGCTCTGTGCAGACTGTATATGGGGAGGGAAGCTGCTGGACCAAGCCAGCTTCGGGCTCTGTCAGGATCCGGGCACAGTTCATCCTAGTAAAAGCTGCAGCTCTGGTGCTGGGAGCACCATCAGAGCCCCTCTGTGGCAGGGCTTGGTCAGCGTAGGTCTGAACACTTAGAAATCCACCATTAATTGAATGCACTGGACTACAAGCCACTGCTAGCATGTTCGTGGTTTTTATAGGGAATTTAAAGGGATGGTTGTAGTGCCAACATCAAACACTACACCTCCTGAATTCAGTTTTACAATGTTTCCTGCCTGCGTTAGTATTTCTTTCTATGCATTTTGGCTTTCAGATAACATCTTGATCTCCTTTGTAGCCCCAGTGTGTGAATGCTAGGAACTTTGTTAGAAATGTAAGATAAGAGTGGTTTGGTCATTTGACTTCTGGAGTTTGGGGTTTGCACGCCAAGATTTACAACCTAAGTATGGGAACTGGCAGCTCACAGGGGTTACTGCAGCTAACAATGCTGTGTTCTGTAAAACAACCGGTCCTCTGTGTGCTGGTAGAATAGAAATACTTACTCTAACATGCTAACTGTAAGATGCTCTTTGTAAACTGTTACAGAGCAATTAATGGAGTAGTGAATTTTTAGGAGCAAGTGAGAGTCCCATCCCTCTACCCTTGCATCAGCTTGAGTACTGATTTCATTCTGAAAGGAAGTGGAAATTCCTCCCTTACCTTTTGACTGTGTTTCCAAATGGGAAGCAGCACATGCAGTTTCTCTGCATGTCTGCTATGGAAGTCCTTTGCACCCTGTGTGCAGAGGGAGCTGCTTCAAGGAAGGTGAAGAATGGACACTGAGAGCCCCCATATTGTCTGCCAGCTCTGTAGGCAAGCTCCTGCCAGCCTTCTCAGGCTCCTAAAAACACTTTGCTCGGCGTGCTGAGGTCAGGCAGCTGCATGACTAACATTGCTCTCTACCAGGTCTGGCCTCCAACGTGGTTCCCATGTTCCTGGGAGAAATGGCCCCCAAAAATCTGAGAGGTGCCATTGGGGTAGTGCCCCAGCTTTTCATCACCATTGGGATCCTCATAGCTCAGATCCTTGGTCTCAACAGCATCCTTGGGAATGTTGAAGGTAAAACCCTGGCTTGGGAAGTTTTCTGTGGGCTCTGCTGGGGAAAGATTTCTCCCAGTCATCATCATCGTGTTACCTTTGTTGCAGGCTGGCCTGTGCTGCTGGGGCTGACTGGGATCCCATCAGTAATTCAGCTCCTCACATTGCCCTTTTTCCCTGAAAGTCCCAGATATCTGCTGATACAGAAGGGCAATGAAGAGCAAGCACGACAAGGTACAGCACCATCCTTTACTGGAAGGGAAGGTGGAAGGGGATAGGTCTGGCTGTGGGATGTGGCTGACAGCAGCCAACAATGAAGCAAGAGAGTGTGAAATTATTCACTGACATGTTGCTGGTGGATGGGATTCTTGCTTCTTTCTCTGCTTGTATGAATCTCTGACTTCCCATCCTGGGAGCACTGCTACTGCCCATGGTTTGCATGGTGTTGTGTCTTGCTTGGAAGCAGTAGAGCTTTCTGTGGTCCGTAACTCACCTTCATCTCCCAACTAGCTCTGCAGAGACTGAGAGGCTGGGATGATGTGGATGATGAGATAGAAGAAATGCGCCTAGAAGACCAGTCAGAAAAGGAAGAAGGACAGCTGTCTGTACTCACCCTCTGCACCTTCAGGGGCCTGCGATGGCAACTCATCTCAATTGTCGTCATGATGATGGGCCAGCAGCTCTCGGGGGTTAATGCGGTGAGTGGGAAGGCAGCGGGGTGAGCAGTAACAGGATGGGGCATGGATGATATGGGGCAGAGCTGACATAGGAGCTAGAACCTGGGAGACACGATTCTCCCTTCATCAGGGACATTGGTTCTGTAAGATGTTATGGGGAAGTTCACCCTGGCCAGTACCAAACCAAGTACATACATGGTCCAGAGTCCAGCATCCTACAAGGATGGTTTGGACATTTTTGGCCTAAGGTTCTTGTGCCTGGAGCTAAACACCAACATCTTCAGTAATGAAATAATTTAAGGGCTCCTGTGCACCAGTTCCAGGAGGTAGAAGCAGCCCAGTTGGAATTCCTGTGCTCCGCCTTTGGCCACATATAAACACAGCTGTGGTTTTGCTGCAGGTCTTCTACTACGCGGACAGGATCTTCGAGTCAGCAGGTGTGGAAACCAATAACGTGCAGTATGTCACCGTGTCGATAGGTGCCATCAATGTCGTCATGACTTGCCTCGCTGTAAGTGTCTGCTGCAGCTATTTGAGTACTCACTTGTCCGTTCTCACAATGGGTGACCCAGGTTGTCACACCGCGAGATGCTTTGTGCAGTACTTGTTCTGCACCGTCCCTTGCTAAATACCATCTTGATAGAATCTGCTGGAATGAAGTGCTGTGCCCCGGGGATCTGGTCTCTCACCCCCTTCTGTCTCATTCAGGTTTTCATCGTGGAGTCCTTAGGGAGGAGAATCCTTCTCCTCGCCGGCTTTGGCTTGTGCTGTGGCTCCTGTGCAGTGCTGACCTTGGCCCTCAACCTCCAGGTGTGTGTCTGGGTGGCTCAGTGGGCCTGGCCAGGGACTTTCTGGGGAACAGGCCCTTGGTGTGTTTTGAACTTGTTTCTGCACTCTGGGAGGGGGGCAGTACGGAGTATCTCAGTCCCTGAAGATCTGCCTAACGTAAAGCCAGCAAGAACTACAGTCCTTCTTGGCTCGATACCTCTCCCAGAACATCGTGTTCATACCCGTTGCACCCATTTGTTGGAAGCAAAGATCCTACACAGACTATGTTCTATGTGGCTAAGTATGTCTGCCTGGACATAGCTAGGAACAGGAGGACACTGCTTTAGAAAATCCTTCAAATCTCACTGTGAATAGTGCCTTGAGTGTGTTGCTGACTTACAGCCAGCTCTAGTTGTGACAGCCAGCTCTAACCTGTGATTAAATTCTTTACAGAACACTGTTTCCTGGATGTCTTACCTAAGCATAGTGTGTGTCATTCTCTACATCATTGGACACGCTATTGGAGCCAGTAAGTACACACAATCTTGCCCAGTCTCCTCTGCAATTTGTTTAAAGCCAAGCTTTGTGCTGAACTTGACATCAAAAGCTTTGTGGGGCTGATCCAAGGAGATTGCATTTCCCTTGTGCAGCCATGCACCTTGCTGGCTGTCAGCTACATTTATGCTCCAGCAGGCCCTGTCCATGAGCAGGGGAGCATCCAGCTTTCAAGAGGAAAAGCAAAGGCACAATTGTGCTCATCATACCTGGGATGCACCCACTAGATCTGGAGCAAAGCTGTGCTGAGGTGCTGAGCCCTAGTGGCTGGGCAGAGATTCTGCATGCTTGCATCTATGGGCAACAAATCAAATTAGAACAACTCGAAGTACACGTGTGGCACTATAGATGACTTTGCAGACAGGAGTTGGTGTTGCAGAGAGATGAGGATATTGGAAAGGCTGTTGCCTAACCTGGCAGCTTCTTGGAGCTGTTGAGTTGCCTGTTCAGTGTGAAAAGCTCAGCCAGATCCTTGATGGATGCAGCAATGCAGTTTTGAGACTCCTGTTGAGGTTTCACTAGCAGATGGAATTACATTTAACCTCTCTTCTCCATGTGTGCCGTCAGTCAGACTGAAGCGCCCACAGGAGGGATGTTGCTGGAGGGAGAACACCAGGCCAGCTGGAAATGTGGCCTGACCCCTGTTGTGATAACGTTATCTGTATCTGCTTCATCACCTCACAGAGGGGGCAGTGCTGTGAGCGAGCCTGGTGGCTTGATCCACCAGCACCTGTTTTCCCATCACCTGCATATGTTGTATTTTTTTCTTTTTTTAAGAAGCACTGCTTTGCTTAGATGCTGCTTGTAGGATGCTCTCTGGAGATGCATTTCATGTTTATCAGTCTTGACAATTTTTTCGTGGTTAAAGCCATAGGAGAGAGAAGAGGCTGATTGCTGTGTGTGAGCTTAGGCAAGTCAGTCAGTTGCCCTGGTTTTTGTTTCATTTCCCTCTTGGATTTATCAGACGTTTCTAAACACAAGTTGTTTAGTAAGCTACTGAAACAAGCGATGTAATCTAGGAATTCAGAGTGAGAGATTGCCTTTGGGGTTTACAAATATAGAACTCTCTTCCAGGCCCGATCCCCTTTGTGATGATCACCGAGATGTTCCTGCAGTCGTCCCGGCCTGCTGCCTTCATGGTCGGTGGGTCCGTGCACTGGCTGTGCAACTTCGCCGTGGGGCTCTTGTTCCTCTACATGGAGGTAAGAGCAGGGGCAGGCCTTCAGCTTAAAATCAATATCTTCACCCCTATGTTCCTACAGAGAGCCTTTTTAAGCCTGGGAACTCTACATGTCCAGGTTGGTTCCCAGTATCTGCAGGCAGGGTTACAGATAAAGGGCAACAAACTGATGTTAATTAGCAGTTCTTTGATCACAGCTGTTGTGCAATACTTTAAAGTTATTTTTCCATATGAACATCTGATTCTCAATTCAGGACCATAGAAAAGACAGCAAATTCTCCATCTTCCATAGTGGGGTGGATGTCTCAGGGAGCCAACTTTAGCTTTTGACCACCAGGTCACCAGTTCAAACTGATCCCAAATAGTGGCGACCCATAAATTGATTAATTTTAGCCTGTGCAGGGGGAGCTGGTGAGTTTATTTTGATTTGTGTAACAGACCTTTTCCACTAAATCCATGGTAGTGATATCAGAAGACAGAATCTAGAACCACCCCTAGCTTCCAGTTGCTCAACTTAAAGTACATGCACACCATTGTGGCTGCCTTTCATAGATGATATAGGGTTCAGCATGTCCAAATCATGTAATGTATACATCTGGGGTATTGCCCTGGCCTTTGCTCAGTCTTCTTTCCTTGCTCCAGGCTGGACTGGGAGCCTACAGCTTCCTCATTTTCTGTGCCATATGCCTCGTCACCATGGTTTACATCTTCTTTGTTGTTCCTGAGACGAAGAACAAAACCTTCATGGAAATCAACAGGATCATGGCCAAGAGGAACAAGGTGGAGATTCAGACAGAGAAAGAAGAGCTCATGGATATCCACACTATCCCAGCTGGGCAGGAAGAGAAGAAGAAAGAAATCTCCAGCAGCAATCTGTGAACACAAACCAACATTTGGCCTGGTCCAGGCACTTTTCAGGATCTGCTCAGTGGGAGAACGTGGCTTGATACTGATCTTTCATCCAGACTTTCTGCACACTTCCCACAGCAAGAGTTTCTAAATAAGCCATTGTTGTGTCTTAAGAGTGTTCTCATTGTGAGTGATTAGCAGGACCGCTCTGCTTCACGGCCCAGCACTGCTGAGGAAAATTCCCCACTCCTGGTTATTTGTCGCAAGGAAAGGGCAATGCCCACAGCCAGCTCAGTTCCTGCCATCAAGGAACTGATGTCACAGTGTGATGCATGTCCCTCACGTCCTGACACAGGTGACACAAACCAGCACCTGGGCTGGGCTTTGGTCAGTCGCATGCAAGGAGTGCAACGTATTCCTCTTTCACGTAGCTGAGGGTCCAGCATGAGTGGTGGCCGCTCTTCGGTGCTTGGTGTTCTTTGAGTGGAGAGAAGCAGTTGTGCTGAGATGCTTTGTTAGATGGGTTGATAGCAGTGTTTATTCTGCCCCCTACTGTCCTTTTGTGTGCTTCAAAGGGCCATAAAAGTAGGAATACACATCACTCAATCTCACCCCCACCCTGCTCACCAGACTCTCCCTCACATCTCAGTCCTCAGCTGTTGCAGTTGAGTCCTTCCCGAGCCTTATTCTTGAGGTTAGGAGTCCTCCAGTGGTGTGATGCTTATTCGCAGATGGTTGATAACCATTTGTTCCAGTGGCACTCCAGTCCTTGGAAATAGCTCACTGCACTCTCTGGTGTTTATACTTCAGTTGCCCAAGGGTGGCAGTCCCTCTCTTAATCCTTTAATAACCCCCAGATCTGCGCTCTGTATGAGCCAGATGCACCTTGTTCACTCCCCAGAGATGGTCCTGAGCTCAGTGAGAACCTCGGGGCTGTGCTGCTGGGGTCAGACTCAGGCTGACGGATGCCCGTGCAATAACTGTAGGGCAGGGTCTGCTTCCAAGCATGGCCAAATCTGTCTTTAAGCTGTGAGAAGCTAAAGTTAGTTTTCCAAAGAATTTATCTCTTGGGTACCTGAACCTTCTTAAAGAAGTCTTCAAAGGGTTTAGAGCTTGGTCCTACTACTGGTTTCTTTCTGTTGTGTTCCCTAAGGGCACAGCTCCACCTGAAGGCTAAAATAGTTTGCAAAAAGCTGAGTCTGGGTGGTGACCCACAGAAGAAAGCAAATTGCATGCTGATAAAAATGGAGGATTTCTTAAAGTATTTATTTAAGGGGTTTAAGGGTTAATTGCTGCCTAAGTTAACATGTGGAAATTCACACAATTGTGCAAGGTTGCTGCCCTCTGTATGGAAAAAATCAGAATTGTTTGACAGCCTGGCACGGACTTGGTGTTGATGCTAGTGATAGTCCTTCACGTGATGTGCATCTTTAACCCCAGGAGACGAGCGTCCTGCATGCCCTCAGTCTTGTCTTGTGATGTGTATGTGTTGAAAAAGAAGCTGCTTCCACGCTCAGTCTCGCCATCCATTTACAAAAAGGACACGTCACTGAGCAAAGCACAATGACTGCGTAGGAGCCGCGCTGTCCTTTGTGTACCCTTTAATGATGCATCTGCAGTGGAAGGGGTGGTGATTTGATGGTGAAAATGGGAATAAAGGCTGCATGCAGGGAAGATGGTGAGAAATGGAGATGAGGTGAAGGATGTGAGTATAGTTCTACCTGAGAAAGGGGTTCCTCTAACCAAACAGTGGCACTTTGGCATATGAGAAGAAAGTCTGTGTATGGGGCCCTACACCAAACTCCTAGGAGGGATGTGAAGATACAAGGCATGGGACTGTGCTGAGCTGCTCTCTGTTTTGTGCCTCCGTCCTACTGATTGATGGAGGCTTTGCCCCTATATGCCTACTTGGAAAAACCAAGCAAGGTGCCTAGTGAACCTACAGCAAGCAAAAGGAGAAACAAGGAGTTAACCTAAAACAAATAAATGGAACAAACTTCCTTTCTCATTTTCCCTAGTAAGTGGTTTGGATTCTTTTCTTTCCTTTTTCTTTTTTTTTTTTTTTTTTCTTAAAAGGGGGGTGGGGGTCACTGACAGCTGGTGTCAGACTCCAGAACCACCCCTCCCAAGAGGGTCATGGAGGTTTCTCCCCATGCTATGACATCTCCCTTGGGATGTCCTGCTCTGCACAGTGCAAGTGCCCGAATGTCTGCAGGGCTGAGGACTTGGCTCCACAGGTTCACGTGCGTCATCCACCCTGCAAATCCGTTGGAGAAGGCCCCGAGAAGAGTGTCTCTGTCTTTCCCAAGGACAAGCGTCCCTCCAGCCTGGCTCATGTACCCTTTCTGGATGCTCTTTGCTTTACCGGCAGCTCCATTGAGCCATAAATTTGCCATTCCAGACTGGGAGGCCCACGTCATGCAGAAGTGCAGCCAGTCCTGTGCCTTGTGGAACAGGGGGAAGCTGATGAAGTGGCCTCCTATCCACAGCCCCACATCTGTGCCCACGGTCAGCACTAGCTCATTATCCCTCTCCTGCGTGGAGTAGGAAAGAACAGTCTGACTGCCAATGTGCTGGGCTTTTGTCCAGAAACATAAGGTGAATGCTTGGAGAGACATCTCATGGAGGGGATGAACAGTCACAAAGCTCTCAATGTTTTCCATGGGGAAGTAGAAAGCAGGGAAAGTGCTGGATTTAATACCTGAAATAACCAAAAAGCCTGCTGTTATGTTTTTTACTTGTTTATAAATCAGCCCAAACCCTACAGAGTGTACCCACAGGAGCTGGCAGGGCTGTAGCAGCCTTGGCTGTCTCCAGCCACAGTTACTGGCACATTGTTCCAACAGCAGAGGGGCTTGACATGATGAAAAGCTCAGCTCCCACACCAAACTGTTTTGGGAAAACCACTTTTCCCCTCCTTTCTTTGTTCTTGTCTTCTGTAAAATGGAGAAAATTATTTACCCTGGGGGAACAGTGAGCTTAAAATCCTCCCTGTTTGTAAAAAGGTGCTTACATGTTGCTGGACCAAGCTGCGGTTGCTGTGAGAGTAACTAGATTTGGGCTAGATGTAATGATATTGTAGCTCATGGAACTTCTCCAATTGGCCTTGATATGGAACAAAATTCTACTTGTATATATCAGCACCAAACCTGTTAATGATTTAGGCCATGGAGAACAGCACGCATGGGCTCTTCATCCTTGAAAGGTAAGCTGGACCTGGGAATAGACATGTTTCTTACCCACGTGGCTCACTCCATTCAGCAACTCTTTCTTCATGTCCTGGAGCTGCGTCTGGATCTGTTCCAGTCTGAGGCTGAGCTCTTCTGTCTCGCATTGTTCTAGAGCAATAAGACAGCTGGACTTACCGAAGGCCAGGACCTGCACACGGCAGCTCTCCTGCTTTCTGGTTTGTAGGAGGTTTGGGGAAAAGCTTTGTTTTAAAATGTGGTGTATCTCGGTATGCCAACACTGAGGGCTGGTGCACGACCTACAGCCACCACTGCTCTGTGAGAAGTAGGACGAGTTGGCAGGACACGGACCTCCTGCCCCCTGGGGAAGGTTTGGGGGTCCTGCCTGCTGCCCCCTATTACCTGGGGTGGGTTTGGCTCGGAAGGAGGCCTCCACCAGCCGGCCATGCAGGGGCTGAGCGTGCCGGTAGTCGTTGCGCAGCGTCTGGTTGTGCCAGTCCAGCAAGGTGTTCTCCAGGATGCTGATCTGCGAGCAACACAGCGGTGTTACGGGGGGCAGCAGGGTCAGTGCTTTGGCCTAGAAGTGCTCGGGGTTAAACCCAGCAGCTTGTGACAGGGGCACCCTGCAGGGTCTCTTGCTGAGCATTATTAAGGGAAGGGAACTGCCTGTCGAAGGCTCTTATCAGCTAAGTCATGGTGAAGATATTTTGCCTGAAGGAAGTTATTTTAACAATGACCTGACGGTATGCACGGATGCAATTGCTCTGTGGCTTGCTGCTTTCTCACAAGCGCCCACTAGTGCCTTCCCCACCAAAAAGTACTTTTTTTTTTTCTTTTTTTTTTTTTTTCTTTTTTTTTTTTCCAATGTGATCCTCTTTCCCACAGTGATCCTCTACTGCTGTAATCTCCACTTGACTGTGTCCTCATGGAAGGAAAGTCTGTGGTTCTTTTTCGTTATGGAAGATGAACTACTCTGCAGGATTCACCGGTAAGCTCGTTTTACTAGTGTTACGGAGCGTGTCTGAACCCTCTGCCACACAGCCAAACAGCAAAAAAAAAAAAAACACAAACCACTTTCCTAAAAATCTGCCAATTATTCTGTAATGATTTTAACGCTATGAATGGCGCTTTTATCTCTCTTTTTTTTTTTTTTTTTTCCTTTTTCTTTCCTTCTTCCTCTCTTTGTGGTAGTTTTTGTGTTACTGACTCTGGCTGGTCTCTTTTTCTTCATATGGTGCTTCTGTATGGTTGGGTTTAACTGAGCAGAGAGCTTTCTAATCGCTCGCCAGACCTCAGGTCCTACAGCCACAAGTAGCTGCTGTTGCTCTGGAGTCTGTCCTCAAATTCCTGTCTGAGAAATGCCCCGGTAGCTGTTCTGTTGGTCTGTTCTCCAAATCACTGGAGAATAGAAAAGGAAACGGGTGTGGAAGGACAGCATGAGGGAAAGAAGCTGCTATGGCTGGTGAACAGCCACCACATGTGTACCTGCATGTGTGACAGGACAACTGGGGAGTCGAAGATGGTCCAGGTCACGCTCTCGGAGCAGGGAGGGGTGGTGAGCGAGCCCTCATACCTGTAGAAGTGCGAGAGGTTTTCTGGCAGCATGGCTTGGACATCCAGAGAAGTAAGCTTTGTCGATTGACCTCAAAATGAAACAGAGGCAGTGTTAACAGCTTGCGGTGACCAAAGAGAAAGGGTGTCCTGCACAACACCCTGCCATGGGGGCTGCTGCTGGGGCTGCAGAGGCAGGGAGAGCATGATGTGAGTGGCTGAGGATGCCTGGCCATGTAGCTGCAAGCAGAGCAGCAGCAGAAAGGCTGAACCCAGACCCAGGACGTGCATATGCATACAGGCTTTACGAAGATCAAGGATGGAGAAAAGCATCCCCACGACTTACCTGCAAACTTGATCTTTGCCAGTTTGGAAATGAATTCACTGTAGTACGTATTTTCAAAGTGCCCCTCCTAAACACAGCATAGAGAGTTGAAAAAGGTTGGTGACCTGCCTGTTTTTCAGCCTGGGGACTGACTGAGCCTCGTATCTTGGAGGCTGGACGTGCAGCCCTAGATGGGACCAGAGCATGGCTGTGGGACAAACTGACCACGCACTGGCCTTGCTCAGGGGTCAAACCTACCGCATACAAGAATGCAAGCACAGCCAGTCCATTCGGCTTGTCTTTGGCTTCTTCAAAGCTCAAGTACTCGGCAGAGTTGTAATGGACAATGTGCAGCTGCCAGGAGAGAGACAGGGCCACTGAGCAAGGGGTGACAAGTGCCTTCCTCACCCTCAACACCCTGAAGGACTTAATTCCAGCTGAAGGCAGAGCTGCCATCCCCCTTCCTCCCTCCAGGTACCTCTGCGACGTATCTCATCCCGTCCAGCGTGTGCTCAGAGCCACTGGTCTCTAGGTCCAAGCCCCCCCAGTGCAGATGCATCTGTACCGCCGTGTAGAGGCCTGGGAGCCCTCGGGCGATGCGCAGGGTGGGTGGCAAATCGATCTGGACTGAAAAAACAGGATTGGAGACAGCAGTGAGTGCAGAGCTGATTGTGCTAGCACTGTCTGTAGCGTTTTTCCCAGCTGGGCAGCTCTGGGTTTTTCCTTAGGCACCAATAAAAATGGTTTAATGCTTGTGCCTGGCACCGCACATCACATCTTGCAGGGCTCTGCATGCATTTGTTCATCTTGTTATTTCCAAGGAGAGAAGGAGGCAGTCAGAAATAACAAAACAACTAGCCTCACCTAACCCTTTGCCATCATTTTACACATTCTGGGCTCTGTGACTGTTAGGGATGGGCGTGCTGGGCCAGAGCCCTGCAAATCTGAAATGGCTGCATTTGTGCTGGGGGGCTGAGACAGAGCCCTGTCTCACATTCACACCAGGGCTATGAAACACGGGTCCTCCTGCTGGTGTACTGCCACAGATTATATATTAGGGTAATAAATATGCTGAATTTAGGGCTTAAAATGGAGAATTGCTTCATCCTAGTGAAAGCCCAGAGCATGTTGTAAAATAAAATAGCAACTCCCATTGCTAAAGGTAGCACTGTGTGTGATTCATTAGTCAGAGCTTGGGTTAGAGGAGAGAGTTTCTTTTGTTTGTGAAGTGTTGACAGCCAGACAAGATGAGAACGTGTTTCCTTGTGATATTCCAAAGCGTCTACAGTGGGAAATAAACACCTACCTTACTTTTTATGTAAGATCCCTGCTGACTGCCTTCCATAATTAGGATTATTTGCCTCAAGTACCTCATTATGGCTTCTACCTTCTGCAAAACACAGCCAGCAAGGAGTGTTCTGAGTCTAGGGGAAGGTTAAATCTTCCGAAAGGCATTTTTTGTAATTGCTTTGCTGCTCTAACAGCCCAGCTTCCTTCTGCTTCTTGCCCTGCATCTCCACGTAAAGGGGGAGAGAGTTACTGCTCTGAGCTGGACCTGCCTTGTGGCCCCACAATGTGGGTTGTGCAGGGGAACAGCAGCACCTGGGGCCGGGGTCTTCTCCTACCTCTGACCTCCAAGGGGTTGAGGTAAGGCATTAATGGAGGCTGCACATCAGGTGCCAAAAGCGCAGCTGGTTTCTTAGGTGAGAAACTTGTTCTTCAGCACCTGAGAGCCTGAGCAGAGATTCCTGTGGATTGATCTATTTTGCTGTGCCTTTCACATAGGATAACCTCCTTTAGATGTGGCACAGTGGGAGATTTTCCTCGTGGGGTATTGGAACCCTGTGCCAGCCCCCTGAAATCAGTGGGGAAACTGTGCCTGCCTTCGCAGGAGCTGTGAATGCAGGCTGTCATTTTGCCTTTGTGCTTTATTAAAATGCCCTGCGTTAGAGCATCGCTGTTTTGATGTTGACAAGAGAATCGGGAAAGGCACACATGCAGAGATGTGAAAGCTAAACCTGCAGGAATTGGTGTGCAGGCTGTCGGGGTGGCAGCACTGATATGACAGCTTCCAGCTGAACGTCAGGCTTGTGTGGGGGACAAACAGGAGTGCTTATTCATGATGATTTTTAGAAATACAATCACAGCACTCTCTCTCTGAAGACAGCGTGTCTCTCATCGCTTCAGTTCCTTGTTCTTGCTCTATATTCCTTTCTCTCTGCTGCAGAGAGAAGAAAGGACTAGCGTGGGGGATTAGAGAGCGGCCAGGCTCCTCATGTTCCAAATGCCTTGAAAATACTCATCCCCCTGAAGCAGTTATTGGGAAATTCTTCTCTCGCTGCTCATCTGTAGTCTACAAGCATTACCCCAGCAGCACCAGCTGATGAATTATTTAGGTAATGAATTACACTGCAGCAGGAGCATCCAGGACCTCCTATAGGAGAAGCTTTGCTCTGAGGCTGTGCAGCCAAAGGCAAGGTGTTTAACTCGGGCTGTGCTTCAGCTTCCTGAGGGCTGTAAGGAGGGCCCCTCCTCTGCCTTGTATGATTACAGCTAACCAACCATCAGCTGCCAGCTCACTGCTGAGCTACGGTTCTCCCGTCCCATCACTTCTGGTTCTCACTGCACAGGGGCAAAAGACACATTTTGTGAATGCAGAGAGGAGTCAGTATGCCTCAAATGTCGCTTGCTCCTACAGTCCTGCAGTTACCAAATATGCTGAAAAAGGAGCCAATCTATCATGCTCTAGCTGCCTTTCATCCCTTTTCAGTGTCTAACAGGGAAAATATCTTATTTCTTATTTCTTATAAGAAATTTCTTATAAGAATCTTAATTCTTATTTTTCTGGTTTACATATGGGTTTCTGAAAAGCTTTCCTGTGTGACTGGGGAAAGCAGCACAACCGGGAGAGCAGAATGAAGTGAGATGGCAAAGCAAAGTGTGTCAAGTTCAGAAAATAAAAAGGGCATCGTCTGTGAACAGCATTTCAATCAGCTAAACCCAATAATCTATTCCTGCCATGGCATGAGTTTGACATCCTCTCAGGGCAACTGCCCAGCCAGGGAAGAAAAAAACTTTCTACCCCTAAGGCAATGCTGGCTCATTCACCCCCGCTGATGGCACTGGCCTTAACTTGGTGGGGGGGGTATGTGATAATGGCAGAGAGCAAAGATGGACACGTGGCAGGTGTTCCTGTACCCTGCCTGTGCTGGGAAAATACATACCTGAGCTCATAAAGTCTCCTTTGTACTCCGGTAATGAGTGCATGCTGTGCTGCCCAGACAAACCCTCCAGAAGACAGACCACAGCCTGCTTTACAGTTTAAAAGTAGGATGCTCTCAGGTTTGTATTTCCCCCACTGAATGCGCTGGGGATGGTGCAGGGTGCTAACAAAGAGGCATGGACAAAAGGCTGGGGTTTCAGGCCAGACCTACCATTACCAACAAATGCCCTTGAAAAAAGGTGAGGCTTGGCTTTGCTGCCAGCATCGCCCATGGTCATGGCAGCAGCGCATGGGGTCCCGATGCTGCATGATCAGGGATGGTGCATGCACTGTGCCGTGGGTCAGGGACCACTGAAGCCTGCAAAATGGGGTTGAAGGGGGCTGTATGAACTGTATGTCTGCTCCTTTGCCAGCAACGAGCTCCTCTTTTTAGGCAGGAGATGAGCAGGCTCCCCCCAGCCTTACCCGAATGGCCGTTGTTGGTCATCGTGAAGTCCCCCTGCAAGGGCTCGTCGTAACCACTCAGCTCCAGCTGCAGCAGCTGGGGGTTGTGCACCACTTTCTTCCTCTGGATGTCGATGGGAGACTGGCGCTTGCCAGAGCAGGCAACAAAGTGCTGCCCCCAGTGCTCTTCATCCAGCTCGCCCTCTGTGTGGAGGAGAAGCAAACCAGGTCATTGGGATGGGGCGGGAGCTGCTGCTAGCTCAGGAGTCAGAAAATATACATTATTTGGTCTGCAGTACAACTGTGCTGCAAAACATGAGACCTGCATTGCAGTAATAGCCCTCTGCACTCACCTCCTGTGCCTGTCTATGGAGGAAGCAAATGCAGAGGACACCTGGCATGCTGGATACTGTCCTTTTTCCAATGGCTTTAAACCTCTTAACCCCAATTTGAATCTTTCCTGCAGAGGTCTGAGTGCTGCTGAAACTGCTAATTGCTGCTTGAACCCATTAAGGCTATTTATTTGTACTCTCCATAGTGCTACATTTACGACTTTGAGGTTAAGTAGAAATTTTGATGCTCTCTTTGTCATGGCTGTGACTGACAGTCACTATGGAAACCTTTTCTTCTTTTTACCCCCCCTCCCCCAAATTACAATATATTGATCGATGGAGACTTGTCTGTCTGAGACAAACAAAGCTAGAGCTGAGGAATAACCAGCACGTGACTGTTGCACTTGCTGAGTGCAAACCCTGCAGAGGTGGTTTGGAAGGAGAGGTGAGTATTTTGAAAAGAAAGTAGATCAAAGCTATTTCATCAGCTCCCTAATTTTCTAATTATAATAATCACAGCCACAGCTGGGGATTTGTTACCATTTGCCAATTCTTTTTATTTCATTTAAGCAATGAAAGTTTACAGAAATTTTGTTTCCTGACATTGAATAAATATGGAGGGCTTAGGCAAGGCAGAAGGAAATCCAGCAAGGACCTCTGCGAACAGCTTGGTGGGCTAATTGCAGGATTGTATCCACTCAGCAACAGCCTTTCCTTCAGCCTGAGTCCAAGCCCACTGAAGAGTGCAAAAGGACTGCCGTTTACTTCAGCAAGTTCTGCAAACAAGCTCCTGAAACAATTACAAATCAAATAAAGCTTCACAAGATCTATAAATACATAGATGAGCACTTTTTTTGTGACCTGTTCTAAATAGGATGTGACAATAAAATAATGGCCAAGCAATATTTAAAGTTTTTCCTTTCAGGATCATCCAAAGGGCAGCTGTTATTCTAAGACATTGCAAAGATTTTCCCCATTGTTCAAACCTTTTGGGTCTGACAGCCCGGACAATGTGTCCTCACTGCACAGGGGAGCACAAAGGGGTGGCATTGGGGAAAACCATTTCCAAGATACTCAGTCATCAATAAAAGGGAATAAATTAGCTTCTCGCTGGAGACCCCTCACTAACAAAAGCAGTGTCCAGCTGAGTGTTGCCCCTGCAGCACGGAAGGAATGTGAGCGTCTCAGCAACTTGGCAGGCAGCAGCAGTCCCAAAGCAGCCTCATTTTTGTTACCTTTGTAAGTCCAGTGCACGGTGTGAGAGCAGCTCAGCTGCAGCAGCAGCAGCAGGCGCAGTGGGGCAGCCGGGACGCACATCTCTCAGTGCACCTGCAGGACCAAAGCAGAGAGTACATTTCTTTACAAACCCTCAGGAGGTGTAAATATCAATTTTCTCCTGGTCTGGTCTCCCCAGCACCCATCCTGCCCTGCTCCTCACCCATGCAAAGCAACAGCTAGTGATGCCATGGAGATATTTTGTGTGGGCGCTCTGCTCTATGCACAAATGAGCCAAGGCACACAGTGTTTAGGGACCACTTTTCCAAAGTGCTGGGCTTTCCCAGTCTTACTAGAAGTCAGAATTGTAGACGCTTGGCTCTGAAAATCAGGCTTCTGAGGCCAGATTTCAAGAAGCTCCACACCCACTGGTCTAGGATTTCAAGGTGTTTTGCTTTCAACACCTTCCCTCATCTCTGAAAACCTGGAATCAGGTGTGAGATTTGAAACCTTTGGAAAAATCAGAGCTCTGAAAAGCTCGTTATTCTGCTGAGAAACACAGGCAGGATGCAAGATCCTGAAGCCCTGATTTTTAGAAAACTTACAGGAATTCACATCAGAGCTAAGAGGTGTCAGATGTCTGAAGGCTCTCGTGGGCTTCTGTAGCTGCTCTGTACATCATCAGACACTTAATTTCTTTGAAAATGTGTCACAACCTATGAATTGGCCAAGAAATACCAGCCTTAGAAGGTCTTTCCTGGTTTGTTGTTTTGTGCAGTGCGTGTTTAATGTTTGGGAACTGCTGTAATATTGAGTTAATTAAGCAAATGCATATTTCTCCTTCTTTCCCCCAAAGAAGTCATTTATCCTGACAGCTGCACTGAACTGTGGCAGGACTGAGCTAACCAAACACGCCCTGCAATGCACTCCATAATCCGTGTGGATCCAGTTGGGTAAATAAGCCTTGAAATCAGCTGAGGGAGAAATTTTGGGGATTTAGAGCTGTTTGCACACCCAGATTCCAGACAGCAGCACACGAGGGTGTGAACTGGCGTCAGGAACCGACGGTGGCCCCTGCAACCACCTGTCACCCTGCCCACATGGGTGGCATCACAGAGAGGCTTTGTCCCTTGCCTGCATGCACTTCAATCACATCAGCCTGCGCTAAGGGGTTGAAATAAAATCCTCCTGATAGCGTGCTGGTGCCAGCGAGATGGAGATGGCAGTGAATTAATTTTTAATGGAGCCTTTGCAACACGCTGCAATCGGGACATTTCACTTGACATCAGCAGGGGCTGCAGGTGCTCAGCACATCCCCATGCCACATCTCTGTTATCTCAGATTAGGCATCACGGGAGTCGGAGGCAGAAAAGCCAGGACCCCTTTTCTCCACATGCTCCCTCGAGGCCTCCTTCCTCTCATACAGCATTTTGGTGTCCTTGGCGAAACCCGCCTTCCTCCAGCATCCATCCAGGCACGCTGGCTGTTTCTGCTGAAGCTCTGTGACAGAAACAGGCTTTGAGGTGGCCTGTTTGAGGTCCCCAGCTGAGCTCCTCAAAGTGGGGTCTGTCACTTGGACAGCAGAGAGGGCTCCATTTCATGGCCTAGCAGCTCTCGGCACTACCTGCAGTTCATTCAGCCTAAATTTTCTTTTGCTTGCTAAATTACTCTTAGCTGTAGTCTTTGTGTTATCTTGAAATACTTTTTTCCTTTTCAGTGCCCAGTGTTGGATCTTCCCTCTGCCTTTAGTGGGAGGCAGGCAGGGACGTGACCTGGGCACGGGCCTGAAGGGTGCTGGCAGGAGCGTTTCCATCGCACCAGGGCCTGTGGCACAGCCCGATGGAGTCAGTGTCAGGCCTCCAGCAAGGCACACAAAGATGCTATGGGTGGGATAAAGAGGAACCATTCAGTGACAAGACAGCTTGGCAGTGTGTGCAAATGCCTGCTCATCTTCTGAGACTCTGCGTTATTAATATTTTATATGTATCTGCACCTCCTTCCTTAAAAACACTGGCTATGCTCCCGATTTCCCAGTGTTATATCATGCAGAGGAAACACGTTTGCTGCTCGGCCTCTCTGGAAATCAATATTAGTGTGGTGTAGACACTCGCAAAGACCCCGAGCCCCTTAACAAACAAGCACTCTCCACAGAGCAGCTCTGGCAAGGCAGCCGCTGCCCATCGCTGCGCAAGCACTTTTCCTTCCTCCTTTCCGCTGCACGGTGCGTTGAGCAGCTGTGACATCCAGCGGCCAAACACAATACGGTGGGGTTTGCTGCAGAACCTATCCTGCATAGCAAGAAAAACAGAGCCCCTTCACGTCTTCAAAGGGCTATGGAAACATTAATCATTAACCCTGCATGGCTCAGCGAGGCGAATGAGTGTAGTGATGCTAACAGCATATGTGAGAAGGGGAAACATCATTCTATCCATAAGCAATAACAAATCATGGAAATCAGCTGGCCAGCTCTCCAAGGAGGGGATGAGCCCACCCTAAGGCCAGAGTGCAGGACCCTTGACACCAGCCGTGGTGGGGCCATCAGGAAGCTGCAGCTCATTTGGTCTCTGATGGTGAGGCCACAGCTGAGGGCTGTGCTCGTCTTCCCCAGGGTTGGATGGCTGTGTTCAGGGACTGAGGAGCTATATGGGAGGGCACAGCAGGGCCAGAGCTGGTCTGGGGATGTTTCGTGGCTAAAGGAAATGGTTTTGTGGGGATTTTCTGAAGGTATGGGAAGCCTTTGTTGGTAGATGTGAATGGCAGGGAAAGCAGCATGGATGTGGATTTGGGTTATGAAATACAGGTGGGAAATCAGAGAAATGGGACTGTAATGAGGTCCTCTGAGTAAAGGGACTCCAGTGGTTAACTGGGATTGCTGTTGTTGTGATAGGTGAATGGGGAGATAGAGGAAACGAGAGAACCAACAGGTGGGAACGGGGAGTTGGGGCTCCCCCATGGAGCAGCACATGGAAGCTGGCAAACCTCTGTTCCAAGAGGGAAGAAAGAAACAGACCAAGAGAGGGATTTTCCGCAGCTTCATGTTAACGGGGAGGAATTGTGGGCATGAAGTCTCCAGCAGAGGGTTAGTCACAGCGGTGAGTATGTTTCAGGCTTGCTCAGCGTGCTGCCTGCACAGAGGCACACGTGGGAGGGCAGAGTGCATCTGCAGAGGGACTCGGAGCTGCACGGTCACTGCTGCCCAAACTGCTCTTTGCAAGCAACAACCAATGCTTCCAGCCCATGGGAGCTTGTTTCTGGTGGGAGTTACAGCTGCAGCTACTCCATATACCACAGGGTATAGGATCCAGGAGGGTAAGTTGTGTGTCTAGCTATGAGTTCATCGCCTTAAGCTTCCTTTCCAGCCCATGCAGAGAAGCAGCCTTGATGTAGCTGCTGCGTTTTCTATGCGTATCATTGAGATCAGTCGTGCAGGGATGCTCAGCGAGAGCAGGACCACATGCACCGCAGGGGGCAGGAGTAGGAGCTGAAAGTGTTTCCCACGAGAACAAAGTTGATTTTTAGGGCAGGAAGACAACAAGAAGGAAATACAAAACCCTACTGTCTGTGCCATACCTGTTTTGCGGCAAGAGAAGCCTGCTTGATAACCCTCGTGCTTTGCATAAGTCTTATTCACTTGTTAAGAAAACAAACGAGTCATTATTCGTTTCACCCCTGATTTTTGGTTTCTATTCTCAACCCCCCTAAATACCAAACGTAATTTCTGGATGGCTGACTGACCGCTTGCCCCGCTAGCAATGCGTCCAAGTGAGGGGGTGAGGCCCACAGGCCTCCACGAAGGGGGGTTACTTTGTGGTTTGGGCGAGCAGCAATGGCCAGAGAGCTTGGCAATTAATATCCAGCTGCATTAAAAGCTTTTGGTTTCCCCTCGGATCATGGTTGCTGTTGGGAAAGGCACTCTGGTAGCAGCAGCCTGCCTCACCCACTGGTTCACATCCAAATAAACCTCTACCACCACCTGGAAGTGGATGTGGTGGTTTTAAAGCAGGTTGGCATCTACAGCAGTTAAAAGCAGTGTGTATTTTCCCTGTTCCAGCCATTCTATGCTTTTTGTTGTTGTCATCATGGTTGTTGTACAGCGATGTTGTATTTTAAATATAATCTGTTCAGAGTGTTACATGTCTGACACACTCCTGTGCACTTGTGGGGACTGATGATGGATGCACACCACGTTACACAGCTCCACACCACATTACACAGCTCCACACAACCTGGTGCCCACAGCATCCCCTCCCCAGACGTGGGCAGTCAGTTTTACACTGCCTGTACCTTCAGCAGCCGTGACACCTCCTTGGGACTGCAGTCTCCAAGCCCCCTTCCAGAGATCACCAGGTACACAGAACCATGCCTGGGGCCAGCTGGGGTTGGAGGACATCTAAAGGCATACAGTTTAGATAGTTTCCAGGACACTAACCAGACAGGAGAATTAGGAGAAGAGGAAGAAGCTACAAGCTTTGAGAAAGCCATCAGCTCTGTCACCTCCAGTCATTTCATTATTCCCATGCCTAAAATCTGCAGTGTTCAATCACACAGAAGCCGCAAGACAAAAGGGGGCTGAGAAGCTTGGAAAATCAGAGGATGTTTTGATTGCCTGGAAGAGAACACCCTACAAAGGCATGCAGCAATTGTAATAGGTGCCCAGAGACAGCGTTAGTCAGGCTCTGCCGTTACCTTTCCAAGGACCGTTCCTCAAAGCCACCAGGACCTGCAGAGCCCACGGGGAGAAGTGGGAACGTCTCCTGCCTCTGACTTTCCCTGGAGCCTTTGCCACGTTCAGAAGCCTCCACCACGAGGCCACTTGTACCCAGGACTGCTTTTCGGAGGAAACCCGTGGAAATAAGGAACCCGTGGAAAAGGCTGGCTTGCAGGAGCTGCAGGACAGAGCAGCGGTGGGTGGTGCACAGCCAGCACCAGACACTTGCTCTTCAGCTGTGCTCTGGGGAAGGAAGAGAAATCCCTGCAGCCTTAAGGAAATGCATGCACAGAGCAAAAGCGCACGCCCTGGAAAGCAGCTTGCTCTGCCCCGTGGTTTTTAGGTGTTTTAATACCCTGGTGAACAAGTCCTGATCTGCAGAGGCTCTGCTCCCCTGGCATCCTTGGCGGTTTGAACCAGCAGCTTCACATCACTCAAGAGTTATTGCAAGCAATGAAATGAGCTGCATGGAGCACACTTTTAATTTTACCATCACTGCAAAGCACAAGGCACGAGCAGGCCTTGCAATGCAAGGTGAGCTTTGCTTTCTGCTGCTGGCTGGGGGTGCCCGTAAGTCAGAGCCATATCTGTGTTTTTTTTTTTTTCTCCAGCTGCTCCATCGGCGTGCTGCACCGATGTGTTTGTGTGGCTCTCTGGGCTGTCAAACTAGATTACAGCTGCAGTGGCTTTATGCTTCCTGAAACTCTCTGTTCCCAGCGTCTGCCCCATTAGCCACATGCCCCTCTGCCAAAAATTATATTTGAGTATTTGATTAACTGGTAACAAGCCCAGACTCCCACAGGAACTCGTGCCAGCCAGATATCTCATAGCCTCAGGGATGCTCAACTTTTTCTTTAAAGAATGAGAGGATGAGAAGACACACGAGTGAGCAGGCGCACTTTTCACACCAGCTCGGACTTCTGTTTGATTCCGAGTGGCACAGAACAAGTAGAAAAAATCTGCTGACCCAGGGAAGGCTGTACCAACACCTGAACGGTGCCAGGCCAGTGCTGCCTCCAGCTACTGCACAAAGGGGATGCCGCGCTAAGCTTGTTGCTTGCACACTGCTGGGATCAATTTGCCCAATTTGCACTGGTTTTGCGTGTGCTAAGAAAAAAGAGCCTGGCCACGGGATGAGTGACAGAGCTCGGTCTTCTTGCAGGGCTTTGGGTGCACAGGAGGTGCTGGATGGTTTGCTTTTCTGCGTGCCCCAGGCTAATCACGACCTCTTCTACTATATATATGTCTTTACTCCCAGAGAGCCTCCACCATGCTTCACACTCGGGCATTTGCCCCGCTATTGCAATGCTGAACTTCCCTTGCCCTTAGGATTTCTCATGCTCTGGCTCTACTACAAGGCTCAGGGTGATTTTCAAGGCACTTTTACAAAGCTACTTAGGGGCTTTTTTGCAAGGATTTTTCCCCTCTGCAGCCAGCAGCAGGCAGGATAAGGCCTCAGGGTGGTCGGGAGCTGCTGCCACGACCCGGAACACAAAGGCAATGACACGTGGGTTTGGGGGATCGGCACCCCAAAGAAAGATTTACCTATAAATCAAGTTTCACACCTCACCACAACGCAGCAACCTAAATAATTATCAGTGAATAATCTGATGCTTTTGTCTTTGCAGATCACCCGTGGAGGGACTGGAGCTTTTCAGGAGCATGCATCGCAGCATCCATTTGGGAAAATAATGTGGCCAGCTGTTGAGCTCTGATTTTTTTTGATTATTTATATTTTAGATGCAACGTGGTCTTCAAGCACGTGCCTTGGGGCATCAGTTCCCTTGTGCAGAGCCAGGATGAAAAGCTTTTGTTCGGAGCTGGTGCCTGAAGAGTGGTACCGGTGGCATCAGTGCTCCTGCTGCCACTTCCCCCCGGAAATCTGAAGGGCGTTCTTTAAAAACCCAATAAAATTTTATTGTACGTGTGACTGATTGCACCCTAATAAAAATTCCCTTCTGCCCAGCCCTCCCCGTGTGCACCACGTGCTGCTGCTTGCTGCTCTTTGCTGCTTCTTGTCCCCCCCCCCTTTTTTTTGAATTTTCCATTTTTTGCTTTTTGCTGGTTTTTTTTTTTGTGCCGTTTTTTTTTTTTTTTTTTTTTTACATTTTGCTGCTTTTGCTTTTTTTGCTTATTTTTTGCTTTTTGCTGCTCTTTGCTACAAAGAATGGGAGGGACACCCTTTCCTTGCACGCCCCCAAAAAACAGAAAAGCCCCGTGGCTGACCTCCAAGGCTCTGCTACAGGAGGACACCAAAACCTCGGGGTCTCGCCCCAAAACTGGGGCTCGCCCCGTTCCCCCCCGCAGCCCCGCGTGGTTTGCTCCGCGCCTCCCTCCCCCCTCCAGCCCCCAATGGTTCGCTCCATGCGGCCCCGCCCCCCTCACCGGGGGATTTTCCATCCGTCCACGGCACGTAGCGCACGCGCCCGGCGCCGCCGCTGGCGCGAGGCGGTGCCAGCCAATGGGCGAGCGGCGCGGCGGCGCGGCGCCCAATAGGGAACGGGTGGGCGGCAAAACTGGCCAATGGGAGGAGAGGGGAGGGAGGAGCAGTGGCACGGGAGGTATATAAGCGGGCGGTGGAGCAACGGTCCTTTCCCAATCAGCGGCGGAACGGAACGGGTGCGGGGTGAGTGCGGCTGCGGTGGCGCCTCACGGGATTCTGGTCCCTCTCAGGGGGTCCCCGGTTATGTGGGGGCCTGGGCAGCGCAGCGGGGCCTGGGCAGGGTTTAACGTGGGTGTTTGTATCGTTACGCGGCCGCTGGGCCGGGTTTGGGCCTTCCCTGCGGCGGCAGCGGGCAGCGTCTGTCAGCTTCGGGTGGGAAATGTTGGGTGTTTGGGGTCAGCGCCGAGAGATGGGTGTTCTCGGACTCCCGGGGGGTTAAACTGTGGTAATATTGAGGGAGAGTGGGCGGGGAGCAGCACCCCATGGCTCAGTGCGCACCTTTGGGGTGTGGGGGGGTAGTGAAGTGGGGGAAAAATGGTTTTTTAGACGACTGGCATGGTGTGGGGAAGCAGGGGAGGCTCTGGGTGCCCCGCTGTGCCGTTACACGCTGCTGAGTCACCGGGCTGGGGCTTGGGAGCCTGGCAGGAAGCGGCGGAGTTGGTCAGCCAAGCCCCGGGCGGAGGCGAGGCGGTGCGAGGCCTCCTCCATCTTGCTGGAGAAGGAGAGAGAAAGTGGCGCAGCACGCCCCGGGCTTGTTTCACACACCGTGCTGCCCTTGCTTCGTGCTGCCGGGCACGGGCGTGAGTTCCCACCACGTGGAGCACCGAGGGGGTGAGCAGGAGGTGCCTCTGGTGGTCCACACGTGCATGGGATTTAGGCGTGCTTCTGTGCTATGTTAGGAGATGATGGAATGAAGTCAAGCTCTGAGATTTTTTTCAGAGCAGTGATATGAGACTTAAGGTCTTAGGGCACGTATGAAAACTAAATGGCAGTTAGGTAATAGGACCTCTCAAGTAACCAGGGTAGTTATTTCTGGCCAAACTACTGCTGGTTTTTATTCTCTATTCCAACCCTCTTAACTAAGAGAAAGGTTGCTGCAAAATACCTCCTTTTTGTTCAGCTTTTGAATTGCTAGTGCTGCATTTCCTGTGTGGAGCACAGCATCAGGTAGGAGTGGATTTCTTGGACCTGAGTTGATAGTAAAGGCAGGTCTCAGATTTGGGAGTGGTGCCCTGGGCTGTAGCTTAGCCTTGCAGTAGGTAACAACGTGGGTGCCCTTGGGAAGGGCAGGAAGCTGGTGTGCATGGCTCCTCACCCAAAAGGAGACACTGACCTTGCCAGCAGACTGTAGAACAAAACAAGGTTTGAGGCAGGATGTGCATAAAATACCCCTTTGGTGTTTGCATGTGTTTGGCTTGCTCCATCATAAAGTACAAAGGTCTGGGGCAGGCAGTGCTACTGATGAACTCTTCTCAAGCTTGTGTGCAGTTAACATTTCCACAGCCAGACCTGTGCAGGGGCAGCTCTCACTTTAGAGCTGAGTTGTCTGCAGAGAGGGAGGCAGAACACTTCTCACTCAGCCCATGAGGAGCTAAACACCATCAGGTTTAGGAATAACTCAGTAGGAAACCTGTTCCTTGAGCACAGAAGGGAGCTTGCAAAATGAGTCAAAAAGTGTGAAGAATTTCTGGAACAGTCTAGTGCTGTGAAATGCCTCCCCCTAAAGAAAAGGGAGGTGCTGTTGGGGAGGTCGTTTGTCAAGGACACTTGGGTAGCGTCAGACCTGGGGTACTGATGGAAGCTCCAGCAGTGTGTGTTGCTGGAGTGACACCTGTGTGAAGGTGAGGAAACATTACTGCATTGCGCTAAGCCTTCCTAGTGAGCTGCCTGTGCTCTCAAAGAGTAGTGCAGCACATGTTTTGTGGCAAATCTGTGGCTCTTAAAAGGAAAGTAAGGCGTAAGTGCCAGCCTAAAAAGCTGTGAAAGCCCTCTTCAGATAAATGCAGGCTGTTCATGTTGGGCATTGCTTGGAGCAAGTGCAAAGATGTCTGTGTGGATGGGACTGATAACGGGGGAGTTGCAGGGATTTATTGCGAGCATGTGTGTTCCCTGATTAAAGCAGTAGCATGGAGGCCAGATTGAACTAGCTTGTTCAGCTTCTTGTGGCAGGCATATCATCTGTCAGCCCATGGGCCTTACAAGTAAGGCAGACGATACCTAAAATACGTGAGTTGTGTTACGTGATCTGCTGCTGAGAGGCAGGGCAGCTTGAAGGGGCACTTTTGAACCCAAGGGGGTGAACAAATGGCTTCCTGCCCCTTCATCGTGGGGAGAGGACTTTGCTGTGCAGCAGGAACGAGGGTAGGAAGCTGCCTCTGTGCAAGCAGCCGGGTTTCTGAGAGCCTTTCATCGGAACTTCTCAGTAATGAGTGATTCGTGACCATTCCCGTATGCAGGGTTTCCACCCACACTGGCTTGCCAGAAGTCAGCTTCCAGATGGTTCTGCTTCTGAGGCTGAGCTTGCTTCTCTGTGGATGGACTAGTTTGGTGCTAGTCCATGGCTTACAGGCATTTGTCTGACTTGATTTTTAAAATGTAGCTGAGCTTACATAAGGTATTCCTTACTGTGCTTTTATTAAGTAAAAATATGGGGGGGGGGGGGGCAGTATTCAAAGAACTGTGGTGATTTTCCTCTTCTCTTTAAGAGGAAAGGCTATTCCTGTAGGTGTTCTTCTCAAGAAAGGGCAAACTTACTGCTTAGTTAGAGCTGCAGCCGTCTGTTGCTATTTTGAGATAGGTTACATTCGACTCTGAACAGCTGCTGTGCATACTAAGAACTCTTGCCCTCGAGTCTTGTATCAAAAAGAATGCTAACTAGCTGCAGAAATTTCCTGTATTGGGATTACTTGGCTGCTTTTATATGGTAAGCAGTGGCATTCCTTTCAGACTCTGGAAACAAGGGTTCTGCTTTTTGATTGCTCTTCCTGCCCATGTTAATATTCCTGTCCTCCTAATGTGAGAATAACCAAGTATTAAAAGTTATCTTATTTGAAATAGTGTGAGGTTTTTGACCTGTTCTCATAACTACAGATGATGCTGCAGAATATAAATTAATACTGCACTCTTTCAGGTGTTCAAGATGTCGATTCTCAAGATCCATGCCCGTGAAATCTTTGATTCCCGTGGGAATCCCACTGTTGAGGTAGACCTCTACACCAACAAAGGTGAGTCCTTAGCTTTAAATTGTTTTGCTTTTTGTTTCAGATAGAACTGAAGAGGCAGTTTTGCAATGGAACTATTTGTGTGCTGCTTTTTGCAGTCTAAACTGTAAAAGTATTAATCCAGACAGTGCAACCTGCCTTATTTCCCTTATCCCAGCTTGAGCTCAGGACAGCACTGGCAAACTTGGGGTTAACAAGGCCTGGTTCCTGTTCTTAAGCAGCTGCTAAGGGACTTAGTTTTTCTGTCATCACAAAACCCTGTATGACTGCACTTGAGGAAGTTTAATTTCTCAAGCAGTTGCTTTGTGTAATGAAAGTCTTCTGCAGAGCTGAATCCTGGGTAAGGGTTTCTTCTCTGCATAGGTAATCAGGCATGACTGAACAACTTGTCTAATTGGGTTTTCCCATATAACATCGTATATTTCTAATTATTGTAGGACTTTCATTTGGTTTTTGTTAGTTGTTCATCCCATATCTGATGGGATCTGACAAAGGCATTGTACAAACACATACCAGCGGGGTTTGGTGGAGTGAGCACACACAATAGCTGTAATACACTAACTAAATAGCTGATCTTTCTGCCTCAAAAGATTAATGCAGTCATTTAATGAGATTGCCCCCACTAAGCTCTTTGCTGTTGTGGGATAAGGGCAAGGCTGGAGATTGAAGTTGGCATCTTGAACCACAGGCAGTGTACCAATTTGTTCTTCAAATTCAGAACGGGATGGCTTTCCACAACCTTACACTTGAAATACAGATTGGAAGAGAGGCATATTCCTGTGAGTGAGTCAAAACTTGCTGTAGGGAGTATTGGTGCTGTATTGGTGACACTAATGGAGCAAACAGCTTGTTCAGGGTCACAGAGTGACCAGCGGTTTTGTTTAGAGCTTACCTCTTCCATCTCTCGGGGTGGAAGTATGTGGTAGGTTGGGGTTTTGTGAGTGGGGAATGCTTTGCAGGTTAAAATGTGCTAGAAGAATTTTTCTGTTTAAACAGGTCTGTTCAGAGCCGCTGTTCCCAGCGGTGCCTCAACTGGAATCTATGAAGCTCTGGAACTTCGTGACAATGACAAGACACGCTACATGGGGAAAGGTAAACCTGAAATTCAGTGCCTGGCTTCTTACAAGGGCTGTGTTGCTGCAGACAGCTACGTCAGTTAGATTACTTCAGAGGAGAAATGGGCTTCTTTGCTGCCTCCCGTAGCCTGTACAAGGTGTAGCAATTAAACATAAGGGATGAAAGTAAACAGTGGAAAGGTAGTGCCCTAGCCACATGTAAGCTGTGTGGTGGTGGTAGAGGTGCAGCACACTGCTGGGTTTTCCGAGGGACACTGAGGGACTGTTTCCAGCATTGCGTTGTACATTGTATGTGGGGCTCAGGCACGCCAGCTGGCTGATGCTGCCCCAGTACAGTGCTGAAACGTGCTTTGTTGTTCCACTTCTCTGCTGCCCTGTATGTGGTGTATGAGGGAGTACAGTGAGTAGGATGTCCTAAGAGCATCTGAGCTACCTGTTCCAAAAGGCTTGGTGATGCTGCAGCTAGTCACAGGATGTTTATAGCCTTAATTTGTCCAAGAACTGTTAAGTGCATCTGCTGTGACACTGTACACTCCTCAGCTCACAGCATGGTAAGTCCTGAGCTTGAGGTTTATGCCAGCTGCTGATCACAGGTAACATGCAACTCTACACTAGTAGCAGTCACTGAAATGTTTTCATTTCAGGCTGCACTGTAGTTAAAGGCACTTGAATCTTTGTCTTTCATTGCAGATGGTCCTAATATGTAAGTTTGTGTTAGTGGCATACTATCTTAATTGTCTGTGGACTGATTCTAAGACCTGAAAGGCAACTTGGCAGTAGTCGTGAGACTGGCTTGGAAACAAGCATGGAAGAAAATGAATAGCCACATGCCATTAACTAGTAAACACCCTAGTACCAATTCTTAAAACTACTCTGGGAGCTTGGACAGTAGGTCCAAGAGCTTTTTTACTTGCTGTAAAACCACTGGTGGCACTTTCCAAGTATGCAATCAATTCACCTTTCAGCTGAGAGAAGCAATTTTGTCAGTACTCCAAACTTTTGTCAGTCAGATTAAAGGAAGCTGAAATACTTTGCCTATTGAGACAGTGGTCAGAGTGGATAGCTGCTGAACTGAACTTGTAGAGCCATGTCTGAGAAAATTCATGGTGGTTATTCAATACAAATTAAACTTCAGATTACTGAATATCCCAAAGAACAGAAGATCTTAGGCTATCCACTTTGGGCACTTCCTTGAAAAGAGTAAAAGTGTTCTTACCTCAGTGTCAAATATGTCTGTGTGCTTAGACCTGCTAAGTCTGATCCTACAGACAGTTAACCAGACAGTAGTCTAAGCTTCTGCAACAGGCTGTTCCAGCTGAAGGTTTTTATCACCCAGGAAATAACATGAGTCACGAAAAATCACCGAATGGGATGAGTTGCAGATAGCTGGAAGGCCTTTTGTAATTTAAAACTGCTGACTTAGACTATTTGAAAGGCAATTAATGTGGTTCAGGGTGCACTTAATTAGCGTTCACCAGGTTCTGAAGCTTAGGTCTTGGGAGATGTTTAAAAGCTCTTCAGGGATGTCAGCATTCCTGAGGCTAATGGTGGTAGCTGGCTAATGATGGCCTCTGCTGATGGGGAAGAAGCAAGTTCTTAGTGCAGCTCCTGGTTTACCTGGTGGTGGGCTACACAGATTAAAAGGGGGTGCTGTGTTCATGGGATTTTCCCCATGTGTAGGTTTTTGCACTATATCAAGTGTAAAAACATACCTAAGGTGATCCTTTAGAAGGACACAGAAGGTTACAGAAGGACAGCATAGTGAAATGCCGGAGCTGCTGCATGTTTAACTTTCAGGGAAACCTTTTTCTTTCCCCCTACTCATCCATGCTATGAGCAGATAGCATTAGCATATCCTAAAACCTTTACTTACTCAGCCACTAAACGTTTGGGTCCACAGCTTCGCAGCATGAAACCAGGGTGAAAAGAACAAACACATCCTAGCTGGCTGCTGCACAATTTTCTCTACCCTTTGAACCCTTTTGTTTCTGGTCTAGAGCTCACTATCAGACACTTGCTAACCCGTAGGTCTGTTGCCCTACTTGTGTCCTTTTCTTTTCCTTGCATGACTGATTTTGTCTTTGGCTGTGAGCTTTCACTTCTTCCTTGATTCTCTTGTCCATTTCGCTTCTGTCAGGTGTATCCAGAGCCGTTAAATATGTTAACGAGTTCCTGGCGACAGCATTGTGTACGCAGGTAATGGATGTGCTTTCAGTGCAGCCTTGTCACTTGGACCACGTTCTCCAGTGCATGGTCTTACAAACTAACATCACAGCAGGCATTCCTAGATGATGCTTATTTCAGGCAACTTCCACTCAGTTGGGACAGCGTCTGCAAGTGTTCAGATCTAGCAGTAAGCTCAGGGTATTGGGGTTTGAATAGCATGAGGTGGTATTTTTGAGATTTTATTCTTACTGAGATCATCTACTAATAATGCCTGTGTAACAAGTGTGGTTGACCAGTGTCTGATTTGCTTGTTCCTTACAGGTGTCTCAAAAGCTGTTGAGCACGTCAATAAAACAATTGCACCCGCACTGATTAGCAAGGTAGGAGTGATCTGTCTTCTGCTAACATCAGTTAATGCCAGTCCAGTGCATCCTAGCTGATGTTTGTCTCTAGAGACAGTTACAGGAACCGTGTTACGTGTGGGATGCAAGCCTGTGTACTGGAGTGCATGAGAACAAACTGACTTACAGTAATTGCTTCCCTTAATGACTTCATATCTAACACTTAATCAAAACAGTTTCCCGCAGCCTACTGTTGCTGCGTGCACCTGGGAACCTCAGTGGAGTGCAGCTAAGATGCAAGCTGCCTTATGCTTAAAAGGGTGGCTGAATCATGGGGGGGGACTGTTTTTTTTTCCAGGCTGGATAATCTGGGGCAAATCTTAGGGAAATATTAAGTAAAGTGGCTTGAGTGAGATTCCTCTGCCCTTTGTGGACACTGAGCACTAGAAAGGATGGGGATAATACCTAAAGTGATGGCACATTCTTAGCTATGATTGCAAGCACTCCGTGCTGAGTTATAAATGGGTTTGTGATCTGAGCATGCTGGTTGTCTTTAAGCTTGAAGTGAAGGAACAGAGGGCGTAAACTGGAGCTTTCTTCCATGTCAGGCTGAGAGCAGTGTAACTGTCCCCGCATTCAGGGAGCTAAGGGCCATGGCAGCCTTACAACTCTGTCCAGATGTCTTAACAAAAAAAAGCTTTTGGTGTGCCCAGCTTATGTCAGCCTTGAGGAACTGACCAGAAGATGTTGCTGTTTGATAATGGCCAGAAGTAGTCTGCTCTGCTGTTTGGGTAGTTGTGCTTCAGCAATTCCTGGTGCCCACAAGTGAAATAAAGACGCAATGGGTAGGTGAGGGTTCTTAGAGCCATGTGGGGCATCAGTGCTTTGCTTCTCTCTCTGCAGAACGTCAATGTAGTGGAGCAAGAAAAGATTGACAAACTGATGCTGGACATGGATGGATCAGAGAACAAATGTAAGTGGGCTCTGTGTTGTGGTAGGCATGAAGAGATAAAGGTTGTTTTTGCAGAAGCCTTGTTTACCTTATCAGAAACACTGTGTACTGCAAACAGTGTGCAGTGCACAGCTTAGCCTGTGTACTTAGATAACCAAGACCATAGCAGTGCTGGTACTGCTGAATCTCTTCAGGAAAATTCAGCATTTCTGTAAACAACTTCTTCCTATTTCAGCTAAATTTGGTGCCAATGCCATCTTGGGGGTATCTCTGGCTGTATGCAAAGCTGGTGCTGCTGAGAAGGGTGTCCCCTTGTACCGTCACATTGCTGACCTCGCTGGAAACCCAGAAGTCATCCTGCCTGTTCCTGTAAGTGTCCTGCAAAGGCTAGCTGAAGGCTTGATCTGGCCAGGTGCTTCCCAGTGTCTTCTGGTCTTGGATCAAGCTTTCTCGATAGCGGAGTGTCTCTTGCTGTTGTCCACCTACACTGGAACACTCTAACTTTTCTCTCTGGTTACTCCAAGGCTTTCAATGTGATCAACGGCGGCTCCCATGCTGGCAATAAGCTGGCTATGCAGGAGTTCATGATCCTCCCTGTGGGTGCCGACAGTTTCAAGGAGGCGATGCGCATTGGTGCAGAGGTCTATCACAATCTAAAGAATGTCATCAAGGAGAAGTATGGGAAGGATGCAACCAACGTGGGTGATGAGGGTGGCTTTGCCCCCAACATCCTTGAAAATAAAGAAGGTAAAAATAAGCTTAGTGGAGTGGGAGGTATAAATGATCACCTATTCCTTTGCTCTGCTTCTGTCCTGACGAGCTTTCTAAGATCCTATCATGATGTGGTGCAATGTAGGACCACGGAGCTACTCTCCTGGAAATGAGTTTATGCAGCTTGACAGGATAGCTTTCACTTCAGTGCCTCATCAGTACTTTGCTTCTGTACCACTCAGAGGGAATCTTACCACCTTCCAGTTGAAGAGGTGGTCTGTATGCATCATGGGCTTCCTAGAAGTCAGTGGTCAAAGTTTAGTGGACTTATTTTTCTGCTGACAAAGGAGGGAAACAGTTTGAACTGTGCCTGCTGATGGGTGGGAGTGCGTGTGGGCCAACCAGGGACACGGAGGCATTTGCTGTCTCCACAGCCCAACAGTCCTGTTCAGAAGGCTGCGGGGGGGGTGGGGCACAGTCTCACTAGTGGAAAGTGAAATGCTTGTTCCTACAGAAATGCTCTGTACCCAGAAGGGTTGTTTTCTGGCCTCTTTGTGCAGAAATGGAGCTGGTAATAAGCCAGTCTAGTGCTAAGCTCAAGTTGCTTGCATCCTTGAAAGCAGCTACTTACAGTATTGTTGAAGTTGGCCTCTGAACTGCAGCTGCCTTTTCTGATACTGAGGCTAATACCATGTTCTGATAATGAGCCAGCAGTGGAAATAGATGTTCCCTGTATCCCACGGTTAAGTGCAGATTTGTCTAGGTCTGTACCCTTAGACATCAATGGAGATGACCTTGAGTAACCATTACAGTCCAAGGAATCTGTGCTGGTAGCAGCTGCTCTTGCAGTTTGTACAACATGAGCATCTTTAAAAAAACGCAATGTAAGCTTCCTACTGTAAATAGCCTGGCTGGTTGGCTTGGAGTCAAGGATGCTTGAGGGAGTCTTCCTGGCTGTGAACATATCAAGTTTCCTTGCTCAAACTCTGCCAATCAGGGTAGTGTATTGGGTAGTATCCCAAGACTCCTACTGAGTAGTTAAATTCACTCTTCTCTAAATAAGTGCACAAGAGGAGAACAGGTAGATGCAAAGAGAGGGTGCCCTGTGCAGAAGCAGGTTGTGTCCCATTGCATGTCAGGATTTGGGTGCTCACTTCTGTCATGGTCAGCACCTGATCTGGAGCTGAAAGGGATTAATGTGTGGTCACTTTCCTGCCTATGTTCCTAAAGCATCAAGAAGTTGTAGTATCATCTTGTCTTAAGCTTGCTGGCTTGCTGTAGTCCTGCCTGAAGAGATCAAACATGCCATAGTGGTGTCTCAGGTATTACAATTACAAAAACAGTATAGTAGTATCTTGTCTCAATTAGTGCAGAACCTGGAGAGTTGCCTTTGGGCTTTCTATAGGGCGTAATGGAGATTCCTGGCCAAGTGAATATACTGTTGTTGGCAAAGGAATAGCTTTCTGTTGAGGTGTTCAGCAGGAACTCACTGGTGCCTAATTGTATTTCAGCCCTGGAGCTGTTGAAGACTGCCATCGGTAAGGCCGGCTACTCTGACAAGGTTGTCATTGGCATGGATGTGGCTGCCTCAGAGTTCTACCGTGATGGAAAGTATGACCTGGACTTCAAATCCCCTGATGATCCCAGCAGATACATTTCTCCTGACCAGCTGGCTGACCTGTACAAGGGCTTCGTGAAGAACTACCCAGGTAAGTCCTTCAACATGCAGCCTCCCATGTCTGCAGATCACAGGCAGAACAAACTAGCTTTCCAGGAGCTGCAGCAATGTTCTTGGGGATGGGTAATACTCGTTTGAAAGCAGGGTTAGCAATGTGCTGCATGCCTGACCCTTTCAGGGTGGTATTGTGTTAAATCTAATTGTATCCTTGTCCAGTGGTGTCCATCGAAGACCCATTTGACCAGGATGACTGGGCTGCCTGGAAGAAGTTCACTGCCAGCGTTGGCATCCAAGTGGTTGGTGACGATCTGACTGTGACCAACCCAAAGCGTATTGCCAAGGCTGCGGAGGAGAAATCCTGCAACTGCCTCCTCCTCAAGGTCAACCAGATTGGATCTGTGACAGAGTCCCTACAAGCGTAAGTTGTTCTCCCTTCTTAGCCATATCATGGAGGGGGATCCTCTAGTGCAGAGTGGTACTGTGTAATTGGGGATGAACATAGAGAACAATGCAATAGAAATCTGATTGGACATTTGTGAGGGGACTAAAAGTTAACTCAGAGGCTATTGGCAAGCAAACCTGTACCTTCGTGGCCTTGAAGTCATATGGGTGCATCGAACACTGCCTAAGCATGTGTAAAAATGGCTTTTTATCACTGTTTTCACGTGATCCTAGCTCCGACATACCAAAGGGCAGTTCTGTCTTGTCAAAGCAGAGGATACCTGGCACTTGGCAGCATCTATAGAGCAAAGGTCGCTATGCAAATAGGGTGGTGTGACACTTTGTCTCTTCCAGCTGCAAGCTTGCCCAGTCCAGCGGTTGGGGTGTGATGGTGAGTCACCGCTCTGGAGAAACAGAAGATACCTTCATTGCTGACCTGGTGGTTGGTCTCTGCACTGGTCAGGTTGGTATCTGTACCTGCTGTAGTTAACTTCCTTGATTAGACAATGCCATGGTGCATAGCAGGTGGGGTCTGCTGTGACTTAAGGCATGAAGACTTCCTGCTCCTACGTACAGGAAGCTGATCTGCCTAATGGGAGCGTGACATGGGAGCATGTTATCTTGTGTAAACTCACCTTTAGCCATCAATTAAAAATCTGAAAGTGAACTCCACTGGGTGTGGATTTGGTACGGAAGCTGTTCCTAAGTGAACCTCCCTTATTGCTCCTGAGCACTGTCATGTTTGAGTGTATGGGTATTCAAAGCCTAGTGCTGAAATCAAGCTTGTAATTGTGCTTATCACTCCAAATAGAGTAGTTTTATGGTTGCATTTGTGGCCTCACTTCTGCTACAGTTCCTGACCAACCTTCTGATTTTCCTTCCAGATCAAAACTGGTGCCCCCTGCCGATCTGAGCGCCTAGCCAAGTACAACCAGCTGCTGAGGTGAGACTTGAGATGGGAAAAGGGATAAGGGCTAGGCCTGACAAGAAATGGGTGCTCCACTAATACATTCTGGGCACAGCTTGCTGTTCTGCATCTCCAGAACTGTGCAGCTTAAAGACAAACTGACACTAGTAGAAATGCTTTTGGGCTAGTGGCCTGCTTGCAGAGCTGGCAGTGCGATGAATGTTGAGTTGAATTGGTTATGGTCATAATGGAGACAGAAAAGAGGAGCCTCACGCAGTGGTTAGTGACATTGTCTCTGTGAAGTTGTCCTTCTGACTGTGTGGTGCAGTTGCCTTGGGCAAGCATTTCAAATGTTTGAGCAAAGTTAGATAAGATGAGGGTTACTGACCAGCGCAGCTAAATGTGTGATTGCTCAAGTTGCTTGGGGGAAGCTGACTGGTGACCCTGCCGGTACCCTCAGTGCCTCTTAGATCAGGTGGTTTGGTGTAAGGTCAGCAGCTGTGCCAATGCAGTTGTGCTCACTCAGCATTTTCTTCCCTTGTCTTCAGAATTGAAGAGGAGCTTGGCAGCAAGGCCCGCTTCGCTGGAAGAAACTTCAGGAACCCTCGTATCAACTAAGCTGCGTGGATCAGACACCCCGTTCTGGTTTAAAGCACTAGTCACCTACTTAGATCACAATTACCTGTATTAGAAAGATGAGGGCAGCTGAAGGAAAAAGACCAGTTTGCAGGTCCTCTCCCTCCCTAGATGACGCCTTCACCTAGTGTTTCCACCAGCTCTGATCTGTTACTTGTAACGATCTGCTTTCGTAGAACAATCCCAGTGAGGTTTTGTGTTAAACATGCTCCGGAACCGTGACCCGTTGACACTGGGCGTAAGCAATTCCCTTCTCTGCCTCTCTGGTCTTTGATGTTTGGAGCTGTTTGACTTGCTGGACAGCAAGAGGTACCTACAAACAGAAATAGTAGTGTTTTTACATGTGATAAATAAAAAGCATCAAACAACCCAACAAAGTGTGGCTTTGAGTTGCTTTGGGGGAGAGTGAGGAAGAGGGGTACATGTGTCTGTGTAGGCCTTGCCTGTTTCAGGCTGCAGAGAGAATTGTCACTGTGGTTTGGGGGTGGACCTAAATTGCTTTGTGACCAATACAAAAATAATTAGCTGTAAGTATGTGCCTGCAATCAAGAAGAGGCCTTCAAGGATATGTTTTGTGTGAAAGTGGGATGAGACAGCTTTTGGACTATGAGATCAGTTATGATCCTTGAAGGAAAGAGAAGTTCGAGACCTCAATTTAGCAAAGGTAAGCTGTGTCTGGGCAAGTGCTGTAAGTAATGTTTATCAAAGACTGTTGCAGACACTCCATCTCTTAATAGCATTACTGAGGAGGGAAAAATCAGTGGTGGCCTTGGTGTGTATAGCAAGAAGCTGACAGTTAACCATCTTGAAAGTAATTTGCAGCCTGCATCTTGATCTGCTGCTATAAGGTGTACTGCAGCAGGGTGGGAGCTGTGGGACAGTACTGTTCCAACACCTTGTGCTTGGAAGAGGAAATTCAGGGGAAGCCCCTGAAATCTGTTGTAACGGTGATTCTAGGAGGCTGTGATATTTTTCATGGAGACTTTTATGTAACAGTGCAGGGAACCCTGGTATGAGTGGATGCCATATTGAATTAAAAACCTTAATTAAAAACTGCTGTATTTGTTTTATTGTCACTAATAGCACTCTAATACAAGGTGTAATTGAAAGTTGCTCTGATAGCTGCACTTAATTTTTGCCCTGTTAGTAACCAGGTACTGTATTTCACAGAGGGGGAAGAAGAGACTTCAGGGGCTTTCCAGCTGCGTGAGAACAGATGGCCATAAACAAAAGGCGTATGAGCAAATATTAGTTTTTCCAAAAGCCTTTATTCTGTTCAGGTTGTAGGTCTGCTAGGAATGGAAGGCGGTAAGTGCAAAGCAGCTTGTTCCTGGTCACTGCTGATGCTCTTAAATGTGAGGAAAGAAGGATCCCTTGGCCTGGGGACCAGCAGGAGCGTGCTCAGGGCTTTTGCCCCCAGCACTGCGGGGTCGCTGTCAGAGCAGCAGCATCTAAAGGAGAGTAAAGGGGAGCAGAGGTGTGATGTTAGATGCTTGCTAAGCAGGGAGAAACGAATTACTGCACAATTGAGGGAGGGGTTGTTTAAGCCAATTCCTACTGCTTACGGTTTTTTTTTTTTTCCCCCTATAATGGCTGCTTCGTGAGAAAAAAGATGAATTCCAGATTCACTTCAGTGGCTGTTGTGCTAGTCTTTCAGTTCCAGGAGATTAAAACACCCGTGGCTGGAAATTTGTAATGCGAGGAGCACAGCAGTGCCCCGCTGTGGCTGCTGCCTGTGTTGCAGTGGTTCCTTGCATTGTAAATCGATTTTGTATCTGCTAGTTTTAAATCAGTAAGCAGGAACTTAAAGCCAGTAATGCAGCAGGGTGCTTTAAAAACTTAATTTTACTAAAATCTACAGTTTTAGACAAAAAAAAAAACTTCAAAATTTCCTATTTAAAAAATACAATGCTATAACAAAGTAGTGTGAGGACTGAGTCACATCCCTAAATAAATGTGTGCATCAGAGGATGAGGTGGGATCATGCCCTGCCAGGAGTGAAGCCAGAATGGAGGCTGTGAGCCGCTGGGAAGTGTTGGGGCTGCTTCATGCTAGCATGAGCAATAGCTGTGAAAGGCTTCAGCACACAAGGCCCTGTTCACGGGGATGTCTGGCTTCTGTGGTCTCCATTGATTGATGTGTTTGAACTAGAAAGGCTCAGCTGTGGTGGCATTTCTAAAATACTTCATCTCATAAAAAACTTCATTTCATAAAAAGACTGGGGAAAGTGCATCACCCAGACTGCCAAACACCCCTCCCAGGGACAGGGAGTTCTTGGTGTCTGTACTCTAACTGGAACCATGGAGGGAGGAAAAGAACAGGTCATCTATGCTGCAGGCTGTTTCTGATGGGAGTAGCCTCTGTGTGAAATCCAGACTCAGGGCAAGGTGGCCCCTGGCTCTGTTTGTGCACTGGTGTTCAATGCCGGAGTTATGTGGAACTCCCCTGCCCCAGGCTGTGTTCCTTTCGAGCCAGCGCTGTGTTTTGTAGCGTCCAAATGGACCAACACCCGTTGGGGTGAGGTGAATTCAGCCCCCAGCCATGGCTTTGGCTCCCCGGCCCTGCAGCCAGCTCGGCAGATGGGGTCTGAAAGCAAATGCAGGCACAGCTGGCTGCTGGAACAAACCTCTCTGCAAAGACAATAACTGGTGCAATGAAAACATCCCTGCTTTGTTGGGCAGCTGGCAACTGCTACTCCTTATGAGATTTATCTCCTCTGTCAAGCCCTTCTTAAGAAGAGCTTTGCTATAAATACCAAATTTACCAGCCCCAGCTCAGCCCGTGGTAAATGCTTCCTCTTGCACAAATTTGTCCTTTCATGAGGCATTGGCCTAAGCTGGCTGCACTCCGTGCAGATTTGAAACCTGGTGCACTTTTCACACATAGCTGATCTCTGAATTAGACCTGTTAAATGAATAAACCAGCTAATTACACACAAATCCTATCAAGGGATTTTTCTTCTGTCAAAGAGGCAGGCCTGTAATGTATGCAAAATGGTTTGGAAAGCTTTTTTTTTTTTTTAACAGAATTGTGTCAGGAAGCAAGAGCCATGGTTGGTTTTCACCTGGTGCTTCAGAAAATGAAGGCTGAATTCTCAACCTGCCATACCTGGGCGGGTAAGTCTGTGTTCACACCTGGGGATTTTCTTTTAGTAAGCAGCAGAAGGACAGGAAGGAGCTGGAAAGCAGCTCACCGGCTGCTCTAAGGTGACAAAGCCCTGCCTGGCTGTGACACGGGGACATGCACCAGTAGGGGCTGGCAGCGGGACTGGTGTCCTGGTGTGCGGTAACACATTGGGGGGTGGGGGGAGAGGGAATTCGCTGAGCTGGAATCCTCTGTTCAGGTGAATTGGTTGGTCCCAGCTCTGACAAGAAGCCTTCTGCTGGTTAACCATGCTGTTAGCAAAGCCCAGGTAGTAATAATTCATTATCATTCACACCTTGTTGTCGGTGTGTGATGGAGAGCTGCTATGGTACAGTTACAGACATGGTGTGTCTTACAAAAATTGCACGTAAAATGGCAAGGTTAGAAGAAAATCACTCTGGTTCTGAAGCCAGAAGCTGTTCAGTCAGATGCTGTCGAGTTGTACGTGCCTGCCTGCACCAGCGACACCGTCCTGTGGTGTCAGGGGCTGTGCTCACCCCGTCCCATCAAACCCGAGCTGTATAAAGCTTTCAAGTGAAATCACAGAGAGTATTTGGGCCAGATCAGCGAGGTGCTGCCAGCTGCAGACAATTCAGGCTCCACCTAATGAGGCTGCAGCATTGAAAGGAGGTCCTCGCAAAGGAAGAAAAGAGACTGGAATAGGTAAGTGCTGAAACGCGGGGCCCTGGCTTGTAGATAAGAATGTAAAGTGCGTTAGAGGAACGGGAACGATCAGTAATTTTGTGTGTGTTTGGAGTGAGGGGAATAAGCGAACGGGGAACACGATTTGATTGCAGAAAATCAAAACCTAAACCCGCGGCGCTGGAGAGGCGGAGAGCTGTGTCTGCTCCTTAATCAGGGCTCGAGTCCTGCTGCACAGCTCCTCACCTCTCTGCGCTGTCCCCACGGAGCTGCTGCTCGAAAGGCTGTGCTTTATACCGGAGTGCAAATGTAGCACAGCCAGTGTCTTTATTACTGTAATAATTTGCAGGGCTGGCACTCTTTGGAGTAGAAGGAGGTGTCAGCTTAGCAAACATGGATTGGGAGGCTATTCTGAGAATAGCAGGCAGCCTTAAAAGCAGAGCTGAAGCGAGAAGCAGGCAGAGGAGATGACTGATGAGCAGAGAGGAGAGGCAGGTGGCACTTCGGGGAGCTATTCAGGTAACAGGATACATAATGGAGTGATGCAAAGGACTGGAGAGGGAGAGCTCTCCCATTACCTGCTGGCTCTATTTCTGGGTTGCTGGAGGTAGCTGCTTGGCCCTGTAGCCCAGCCTGCTCTTAGTGTTCGTCTCCCACCAATATCTTGACTTCTGGCTCCTGTACTGGCCCTATCTCAAAGAGCTCATTTGGACAGGAGGGAACGGAGCCATCCTGCTCTAATTGATGAGAGGCCAAATGCGTTAAGGGTTGGCTTTCTCCCTAGACGTTAGCCCCTCTGGGGAGCCAGCACAACACTCAGAAATAGAAGCTGTTAGAGCCAGGCATGGTTTCTGCTCCTCTGGTTACTGATTTTCCAGTTTTGTAGCATCAGAGCAGGGCCCTACCTGCCAGCCGCAGCACCAGCGTCAGGCCCAGCAGCGCTGTGACCTTCCTGCTCCTGCTCGGCACCTAAATTCATCCAGAAATGACGGCGTCGCTTCTGCTGCAGCTGCTGCTGGGTGCTGACTGCCCGATCCCCTGCCCAGTGGGGACAGCAGAGACCTGGCTTTACGCATGTCCATGGCACAGAAAATCACAGAATACGGAAGGGCCCCACAAGGCTCATTGAGTCCAAATCCCCAACTGACCAGCCAAAAAATTAAACCATGTGTCTGAGAGCGTTGTACAAAGGATTCTTGAACTGTGGCAGGCTCGGTGCTGTGCCCGCTGCCCTGGGGATCCAGTTCTGGTGCCCGACCACCCCTTGGGTGAGGAACCTTTCCCTAACACCCAGCCTGACCCTCCCCTGTCACAGCTTCAAGCATTTCCTCGGGGCCCAAGGACATGGTGCTGGCCGGGGTGATGCTCTGGATTGCTTCATCCCAGTCACTTTTTTGAGCTGTTCCAAAATGTCAGGGAGATTTTCCTCCCAGACAATTGATTTTAAAAAGAAACAAAACTGCAATTGAGCAGTGCATCGATCTCGCTCCCCGCAGGAGCTGCTTGGCTCGGTGAAATGCTGAGACTCGCTGTGATTTTACCACCTCTAGCATGGGTGAATGTGTTTTTTTTCTTTTTTCTTTTCTTTTTTTTTCCTCCTGCTTGCACCTGGCGGGCCCTCACACAATGCCCTCCCTGTCTCGTCCCACACGTCCAGCTGCAGCCCGAGCATCCCGGGGGAGCCTGTGGCAAGCGCTGCCTGCACCGTGCCCTCCGATGTCCCTGTTAAAGGACCTCAGCCAGCCCTGCCACATCTTTCTGGGCCACATGCAGGAGCTTGCAGCCACAGAGACGTGTGTCAGCATCCTCACCAGCTGATGGCTTCGGGAGAAGCCCCGCCGCAGCACGAAGGAGCAGCAGGAGCAGGTGACAGGAGCACAGCAGCCACTTTTTCCCCATCAGGAGGGTGTTCGGCTCACCCTGCACGCCGCCAGGCTTCCCCAGGGCGGGTGGTGGATGCGGGGAGAGGATCCCGGCGGGCAGCCGGCCAGCCCTGCCTGCCCTGCAGCGGCAGCTTGGGCTGCAGCCTCGTGCTCCCTTTCACAGCGGGGTTTACAGAACCGTGCCAGGCACCGGCTCGGTTCCACCGCTCCCTCCGAAGCGTTCGTCACTGCTCTCTTTGTATCGCCGGGCAGAATGATTTCCTTGTAGATGCGAGCTGGGGGTGGCTGTGAGAACAAAATGCGAAGAGTCGTCCTGCCCGTGCTCTGCTCTGAGCACGTGGGGACCGCAAGGAAGGAAAGCACCAGGCCCAGGTCACCTCCTCGTGCCGGCCTCATTTTTGTAGCGTGCGTGTGGGGAAAATCTCCTGCCTCGAATCCACTGCACAGGTTCAGCTCTGTCTAGAAACACGTTTAATCATCTGGGTTGGCATTTACAGGCTTAAGGTACGGGGGAGAAAACGAGGCACACCTCGTTACATCCCCGCCACCCAAAGAGGCCGAGGAGTCCTGTGATGGGGATGCAGCCGGCACTATGACAGCACCCACGGGAGCACCTGGGCTGGTGCCTTTCACAAGCAGACGAGGGCTCTGCGTGGTGTCTTTGCCCCACGAGGGCTGTGTCACCCTGTGTCACCCCGTGTCACCCCACAGGGCCCAGAGAGGGGCTTTTGGGGAGCAAGGGCTCCTTCCCTGCCCGCTGCTGCCCTGCGGGTGGCTCAGCTCCTGCTGGCAGCGGCGGATGGCAGAGCTCCTCTCTGCCCACCTGGAACTGGTTACGAACTTGGCATCAACGCTTTGAGCTCAAAATATTATTTCCGTGCTGGTGTGTTTTGTTTCAGCCTTTTGAGACCAAAACACTTGCCCTAACTTTGTTTGTTTTGAAGGCATGTTGCTTTTGAAAACTCCTGAAGAAAGCTTTCAAAACAAACTAACAAGGAAACCAAACGCTTCCTGCCAGACAAAACATTTTCTTTGCTGATGTTCCACATTGCTGAATGTCTCGGTTTCAGGGTGACCCAGCACAAGATGTGCATGGGCAGGGAGACGGGAACGGGGATTTTGTGTGCGTTGCCTGACACCCTCAGCCCACAAAACCCACTCACGCCCCCGTTGTTGGGTCTCTTTTCCCTAGTGTGTGTTTTATGATGGGTTTTAAGCCTACAGGTCATCCAACCCCCCCCAGCTGACTCCTGCTCGCAATGTGCCCATGAGCAGCATTGCCCAGCAAGGCACCAAGGTCCTGCAGCAGCTGAATTGGTCAAAGCAAAGGGCACGGAGAGCTTCCTCCATCCAGGTGCCGACGTGCCTCGGCTGCTGGCTGTGGGCATCATCCGTGCCTCAAGGTACGTGCCTGTCCTATCTCCCTGAAATTTTGCAGAAGGGTCTTAAATAATACATATCGCATTAAGTAGGTGCTGAAAAGTGAGGACTGACACTGCTTCTTCAGCTAGCTATGCGGGTATTAAACCAAAATGCGGGTTGAGAGATTTGTGTTGCCTTTTCCTTCCTTCTCACCGTGACCTGGCAGTGTCTGAGGAGGTGCCTGGAGGACGTGCAAACACAGCCTTGCCTTGGCTCTGCACAATGTGCTGGGGATTTTTGTGTCAGGAGCCTAATGCACATGGCGCAGGGTTGGCATTATTGTGAGGTTTGTGCAACACCAAACAGATACCAAGAAAAAAAAAAAAAAAAGCAGTGTATGCCGAAGCTCCTGAGCTAGTGCCTTGGTGGGTAGGTGACGAATCCTGCTCACTGAGCAGAGCCTCTGTGGAGGCAGGTTCCAGGCTGTGCTCCTGCCGCCACGCTATTTTAGCTTTTATTTGTCTCATTGAAGCGGCTCTGCAAACACCAGCTGGGGAAGAAAAGCTCCGAGGCTGCAAAGCCCGGTCCCTTTTGCTGCAGTTCCTCAGATAAGTCCTTGCCTGGGGGGTTTGTGCTCCGTAGTCAGGTTTTGCTCCTGTCTGCTGCAATAAGCAGTGGCTGAAGGATGCACGTTGCAGCTTCTCTTTGGGTTATAAAGCCACTGGCAGTGAGAACAGCTGAATTAGGGGCTAAAAAGTACACTGTCACATCAAAACCCAGAGAGCAGGTGGTGCGAGGTGCCTACAGCCTGAACCCATCTCCAGCCTGAGCAGGAGAGGTGCGTGGCCATAGGAAGGTGATTTCTTTATTAATTACCAAAACGTGGCAGCCTCTTGTCCGGTGGCACAGGGTAAAGGAGGGTGTGGAGGGCAGGGCTGCGGTCCCATGTGGGTGCTGTTCCTCGTGGACCTGTGCTGGGATTTTGGGTTTATCACCTCTCCACCGCTCGCCTGTCCCGGTGGGCACCACGGTGCAGTGAGCCGGGCAGGATTCCTTCCTCCATTTTGTGCAGCGCTTTGAAGACATCGAGTGCTGAGGGGGAAAAAGGGGGTGGAAGCGGGAATGGTGCTTGAAATGGAAATCTTCCCGTTTCCGTCGGTATTTTTTCTCTGCCTTTAGAAAAGCACATTGAAATGTGCCATCAAACGTCCCCGCAACGCCGGGAAGGAGCAGCCACAATGGGGAGGCGAGAGCCGGAGCCTCCTCCTGGAGGAGCGTGTCTGCAGAGGGAAGGGCGAAAATGCAAATCTGAAATCAATCCATCTCCCTCTGCCTCGCACGCTTTGGCCATTTATAACAGTTTAAAGTGAAGTCAGTGGCTGAGGACAAGAAGAGAAGCTTGTAAATCCATTTACTACTTTCTGCACTGAAGGAGAGGCAGCGAATTGGTAGTGGAAATGCAGGGAGGGCACGGATGAGGCGTTCCACAGCAGCGGGAGAGGATGGCTCAAAAATATCGGAGCAAAGCTTTGAACAAACAGAAAGCCTTGGGATGTGAAGGCATCGAGCAGCTTTGTGGGCCCTTTCTCCCTCCCTGCCCTGGCTCTGACGGTTTTTTAGAGGCACAGAGGTGTCTGCACCACAGCTCCCCGGGGTTCCCCCTTTGCTTGCGGTCCCTTGTGCTAACCTTGTGCCAAACGGGAGCTTTCCTGGTGGAAAGAAGAGGGCTGGAGAAGTGGGTCTAAACATGCCCAGGCCTGATTTGTGGATCCTTTTTTTTTTTTTTTTTTTTTTTTTTCTTCTTTTTGTGGATCCTATTTAGGATCCTTTTTGCAGCATTCTGCTTGAAAGGACCGCTTCCAGGGCAGGATGCTCTTTAAAAGCTTTTTGTTGTGAAGAGTACGTTTGTTTTATTTCCTTTATTTACCAGGTTTTGTAAAAGCAGTAAATCACAGAACAGATTGCCCTGTAACTGTCCCCAGGTGTAAGGAGGACACAGCAACAAGCCCCGAGGGGCGATGCGATTAATCCCGCTCCGGAGGAAAGGCTGCCATTAGTCATCCGCAGCTCCGGCACCGGTGACTTTCAAGGTGTACAAATCTCTCGTTAGATACATCCCATGTTCTGCAGATGGCCATTTTGTCTTCTCGCTGCGTGCACTGGAACATGCCCAAGTATACAAAAATGAGAGGAGAGATTGTTAGGGCTGAATTTTTTTTTGTTCGTTTTCAATGGGATTTTTTCCCCTTTGCATGGCGCACATCCTGGGCTTTGATAAATGAGTCTCACCAGACACTGTGGTAAGCCAACCTCTGCTAATATTCATTATGCAGAACCCACCAGGAAATGGTCTGAGTCAGGGAAATGGAAAAGCTTTAACAGATAAAAAGAAATATATATATATATTTTGTTCCCCGAGGAAACTAATTTATAACACTTAACATTTCTGGGATGTTTCAGAATATTTAAAACCAGGCGTTTCAGAGTCGTGTGCGGTATCAACGCTTCCAAAACTTCACAGCAAAGACACAGCAACTGAGCCACGTGCAGGGATACTGACAAAGTGCTTTTTGTCGATCATAGAAAAGGTGTTCGGGGAGGCTCAGGAGCCTGGCGGTAAAGAATCAGAAAGAAGCCACCAAGGTGGGTGCAGGCTGGGAACGTGCTGTGCACCACCAAGGCTGTGATCTGCCGGGGGAAGGATTTGCTCCTGTGATAACTGACCAGCAGCTTCCTCCTCTTCCAGTGTCCCTGAAGGCACCAAGAGCATCCTCCCTGTGGTCCCCAGCAGCGTGTGGCCACTCGCTTCTCCAGCCTTTCCGAACGCATCCTCTGGCTCGGGCATCAGTGAGGGCAGAGACCCTCAGGAAACAGACCTGGGTTGGCCAGCAAGGCGCTGTACAGAGCGCCGGCTTCAAAGGCACGCGAGGAGAGCTCAGTGGGAAGCACGGCATTTGAGTGGTTTGTTTTCAGCTCTTTATTTTTCTAGCAGGCAAATATTTTGGAAACACTTTGTCAGTTGTTACAGTAGTAAGTGCTCCAACAAAGGCCGAGCAGGACACAGACCCCGATTCAGCAGTTCATCCATATTCAGCGGGTTTTTTTTTTTTCTGAATCGGAGCTATAGTTCCTGCCCCAAAGAGCTTGTACCCGGGGGACAGAAGATAGCTGGCACAGGCTGCGCACGTATCGCTCCCTCCCAGAAACAACTGCAAACACTGACAGTCACAACCCATTTCTACAAAGTTTTATCAGATTAATGAATAAAATGATTCTTTTTAACAGATGTTGTTGAGCCCCTGGAATTTTATATGCGCTCAAATGTGTGGGAATGTGCTCAGATTGATTTAAATCTCATTTACGTTGCTTCTGCTTTCATTGCAACCCATGCAGGCAGCTTTAAGTAGAGGTGACTGCTTGGAAGGGGTTCCCACCCATCCACCCTTCGAGCACTACGAGGCTTCCTGAAAGTTCTCTGCTAGTATAAATGAAAATGGGATCAGAAATTCCTGAGATTTCTACAGTAAACAAAACAAAACAGAAAAAGCCCCAAAGCAAATGGTTTTCATTTAAAGGGCAGGTTTTCAGATATTACAAAAGGGAAAGAAAGAATCTAATCCTGTTTTGCGAGTGGAGTTAGGTCATCTGTGAAAGCCTCTCAGAATATTATCTTCCAAGCTAATCGCTGTATTGACATTTGCCTGTTTCATTAGAGCCGGGTTTTTACTGCATTGCTGAGGTTAGAACCTGACTCATCTGTCATGGTCAAGGACTGGTTTGTAATTTCATGACTGTGGAATAAAAAAAAAATCTCTTCCTCTCTCACTTGTTTTAACTGGCTGGGTTGAAAGGGTGGTGACAGATTTCTCAGGACTGGTATTTTTTGACTTGATTGTTCCTAGTCAGAGATTTTTTCTCATATACCTTTGTTTCATTCAGTTGGCAAAGTAATAGTTATTAAAAAAAAAAGAGCCATGTTAGAACACACATGTAAAGAGATACTTGAAAAAAGTTAAATATACCACATATAACAGATGTAAGGGCTAACACAGGGAGAAGGAAAGAAATGTTATCTAAAACTGCAAAGAAAAAACAATCCGGGCCAGAACGAAGTCAATTATCCATGTAATAAACCTCAGTGGCTACTGGCTGAACAGATAAGTTCAGGCTCTCTGTAATACGCTGACAGTAAACTTCACAGCAAAAGGGAAGTGTCAGAAAAGTTTTATGCACACGCAGGAAACAGATCAGCATCTGAAAGGAGACAAAAGTGTCTGTGGAATCCTCCTTTACCCAGAGCAAGAGTTCCTCTTGCATCACCCTAATAAATCCAGAAATGCTTCGCATCATTATTATGTAAATGTATTTATTCCCTTCCAGAGTGTTTCTAAGGTTTGCTGGCTGCACTACAGATACTTTTCTCCACCCACATGAATGTTATCTGGATTTGGCAGCAAAGTTGTCATGAAACACTTTAACTCTTCACGCATTGATGACCTATTTTGTCTGAAAGTGATTTTCCTTTTGAATCAGTGCCTGCTTTCTGCCCCTTTGCGAAGAGGTATTTTGCCACTGGCTCTTTTTTATTTTTCTTTCCTAATGAAGAAGATGTTTGTTTAGGATCATGGAAAAGTAACAGACAAAGCACAGCATGTTTTTTTTCCATAACATAAGAATGACAATGCTAAACATCTGTAGTTTCTACCATGCCTTTGCCTCAGTGGAAGCCAAAGGCATGACCGGTGGAGCAGGACTCTGCGTTGAGAGGCCCCAAGGGGAGCTGGCAGAGTGATCTGGGACGGGTCTGTGGGAGCATGGAAGATGGGAAAGCAGCAGATGAGGCAGGAGCAACACTATTTGTTTGCTGCCAACCCCAAGGCACACTGCAGCCTTCTCCTGGCACACCTAGAAGTGTGCTTTTGGCTAAATGACCTCCACAACGCGGCAGCTGCGTGGATGGATCCCTGTGTGTGCAGCGAGGACATGCAGCCCTGCCATCATTTTGGGAATAGTGATGGGGCTGTGGTGTGACCCTGCCTGCGGCCAAGACAGAAACGTTTCCAGTTGGCTGCAGAAGCAGTGTTTCGGATCCAGAGTACTCAGCAGAAATGTTGCTGCATCAGATCTTTGGAAATGTCCACGGGTAAGGAACAGGATTTTGAGGATTAACGTTTTCTGTGTAGGTACCTTCTGTAGCACGTTGGAATTTAAGTCTCTTTGTGGATTTAGCCAATTAGCCTTCCTCTGCATCAGCACTCCTGTACCTCGCAGAAAGGCTGTCGGACAGACACGCAAAACATCACAAGGATGTCAGAAAATGCCTTGCTAAAGACCTGCTAGGATCTCACGTAGACAATCCATATGTATATAAAATATTTTACTTGTAGAACATGCCCAGTCATTTCACCATCCATCTCCCTCCAGCAGGATGTGAACCATGAAAGTCTGCAGTCCCCAGATAGGGGGACAATAAATCTCTCGCTGCAGCTTTTGGGTCTTCCTTGATCTTGCCTGTGTTGACTCAACCTCGTGCTACTTTAGCTGGTAGAAGATTACAGGACAAGGTCTGTGGCTTTGTTTATTATTGTCCGCAGGGAGGGCTGCCTCTCTGCCAAAGAAAACGCTTCAAGTGCTATTCCTGCAACAATCCTATGGTTAAGAAGCAAACTTATAATTGGATCACTTGTGCGTGGTATGAGGATGTGGGGCTGCCTGCTGTCCCTGACTGTGAGTAATCACCTGCTTCTGCACTTCAACCGGCTGTGCAGATTTCAGGAGGTACATAGATGCTAGTTACATGGTGTAAGAGGAAATCCCCTGCAAATTGACTTATTTTTTGTTAACAACAAAATATAGCATCAAAATGTTGCGAGTAAACGCTTCTAATGCTTGTGGGGTGACACGGAGGTTAGCGGAAGGGGCGAGGGAGAAACAGAGGGGGGCTGCTGTGGAGAATTTTTGCCATCACAGAGATGGAGACTGGAGAAAGCTGAAGGCACGCCCGTGTTGTGGCAATTTATACAGTTTTTAAGGCATACATCCAGAGACCGAGGAACGTGAAATTGTAATTAGCAGAGAAAATAGGAGAGATGGAATCAGACTCTATCAAGGACGGCTAAAGTATAGCCTCCAAAATGGCTGTGTCAGACATTTAACTGATGTGCATTTTTAGACGCTTATCTAAATTAGTTATTAGAACACAATCAACTCTGTGTCTCAACCTCTGGTGATAATGTCCCCGAAGTTATGCTAGGGATAAATTTGTCCTGCATGCTCAGGGTAAAGAACTAAATTCCTCTGATGTGCAGACCTCAAATCTCCTTGTGTGTGCCTTTCCTTCAGTGAAAACAGTTCCCACTTCCCTCTGCTAAAGGCAATAATGTTAACAGCCTCAAACATATCTCCTGTGATACCGCTGGAATCAGCCATGAAGGCAGTTTATAGAGACAGCAAACAGTTGGGGTTACACAAGTGTAATTGAGGGCAAAATCTGTCCTGACAGATCCTAGTGCTTTTTCAAAAAGGAGATGTAATTCCACACGAAATTTCTCAGATCCCCGGGAAGAATGTGTGACTTTCTTTACGGCCATGTGATTTATTTTGCTGGCCCGCGTTCTGCAGATGAAAGCTAAGGTTAAGGTTAAATAACAAGTTTGCTCTATTTATGGCACAGGTACCTCCGCGCTATCTTTTGTAACTGAGTGTGATAGCTCAGAGCTGAAGGAGCTTGAAAAGCTCCTAAGTGACCTAGCGCTTTATTAATTGCCACCCAGTAATTGGGAATTCTGCTGTTGTGACAACATCCTCACCACACCGAGCGATAAGCAGCAGCCTCAGCTTTTTATCTAGCCTTACACTTACACAAAACCCCAACTTTCTGCACCAGCCCAGCGGCTCGACGTGAGCACCGTGGCCTGAGAGCTCTGAGGTGCCGGAGCCTCAGCGCAGACAAAGGCAGAGCCATAAAATTTTGCTCCACGTTGCTTTAGTGCCTACTGAAGAAGGCTCGAAACGCGTTTATGTGGTGATGCTGATAAATGTTTATTTATTGATATTGATGAGAACAAAATGTGGCAGAGGGGCTGTGGGAGGGCACCGTGGCCTGGGGGGCTCCAGAACGGCTTGGTGGAATTCAGAACTGGTGGGGGCTCCAGAACGGCTTGGGGGGCTCCAGAACGGGGGGAGGGGGGGTCCCCCAAATCCTCTGCCCACAGCTGCCCCCTGAGGGGACACCCAATGGCAGCTCCCCCGTGGCATCATCTGGAGCCATCCCCGGGGGTGGCTGCGGCGAGGCCGGGCCCCACAGCCCCCAGATGGGCAGGGGGTGTCCCCCCAAGACCGGGGGTCGCAGCGGGGCACCCCCAGGCCGGGCGCTTTTTGTGCCCCCCTCAGGCGTGACGGGCCTTGCCCATCCCTGCCCGGCCCCCCAGCTCCGCCTTCCCCTTCTTCTTTTAAATCACTTCCATCCGCTCCTCCCATTGGTCCCGGCCTCCTGCCGGGTCACGGGGCGCGGCTCCTCCTCCAATCGGCGCGCCGGATACTGGCAGGCGGCGGCTCCGGCCTGGCTGCGTTGCTGGGTGCCCGCTCGCTGCGTGCTCCGTGTGTGTGTGTGTGTGTGAGGGCAGGGAGGAGGCAGCGCCCGGCCGCTGCGCCCCACAGCCCCCGGCCCCGCTCCTTCCCCTCCCCGCCGCCGCCGCCATGCCCCTGGGCCGCCGCTGAGGCACCGCGAGGGGATCTCCGCCGCCAGGCAGCCTGAGGGGAGCCGCTCCCCGCCGCCGCTTTGTCCCGGCTGCGAGAACGGAGCCGCCGCGGATGCTGTGAGCGCCGCCGAGGTACGGGGGGAGCCTGAGGGAAGGGGGGGCGAGGCCCTTCCCGCCCTGCTTGGCCGCGATATGTCGCGACAAGCCGACAGGGGAGCCCCCGGGCAGCGGGGAGGGGGGATGGTGGGGATGTAAAGCCGGGGGCTGTGAGGGGGAGAGGCTCCGCTCGGCCGCTTTTTGCCCTTATTTTAATTATTAATTGCTCTCCGTCCGTACGCTGAGCCCGTATTTTGGTTTGCCAGCGAGTGGAGGAAGGGCGCTGAGAGGGAGCTTTGGCTCCAGAAGGAGGGCAGGGAGCGCTGAGCCCGCCCGGGTACACAAAGGAAACTGCCTCGGGGGGTAGGTGCGGAGCCACGGAGCGGGGGCACCGCGCACCCCGACCCCGTCACGACATCCTCGGTGCCCTGGGAAGCCTGTTTTCCCTTTATTTCTCTCATTTCTCAAGTGTGAAAGGAGACGCTCGCGGTCGGAGAAGTGGTGGGAGGCAGGCAGCGGTCGAGGTTTCGCCGCTGAAACTGGCTGCTCAAGAAATCGCTGGGAAGAAAACAATGTGATTCATTGTTGGAGCGGCTTTCCCCTCAGACTTATTTTCGCACGCTGGCTGCAGTTATTTTTGATTTACTGACTTCTTATGCGGAGTTTTTCCTGGAAGCGGCAACGTTCTTGGGGGTGAGGAGCTCGGAATATTTTTATGCAGTCAGCGGGCTACGGTCTGATGCCTGTTTACTCCTGAGTTTTGTTGACCAGTGACTGAAATCAAAGGTGTTATTTTGCGTGAGCAGGGGTGTACCTGAAACGAGAAGCCTCATCCAGCAGTCCTTAATGTTATAATTCAGTAAGAATTATGGCTCTCTTGGAACAAACCTCAAGTGACACAATTCCCGTAGTATGCCCCTTCTTAAATGCTAATTTTTAACCAGATAAAAACAAACACCGCGTCAAAAGGAGTGCGTGTTGTGAAAGGTGTGCACCAAATATCCAGATTAATGGGTGGTGTATGATGTTTTTTTGTAGCTCTAGTATTACCAGGCAAACATTTGTTCTGTGTACGCTGCTCCCTTACAATTGAGAAATCCATGGTGGCTGAGCGGGGTGGCAGCGTCTCTGTGATAATAAAAGCACTTCTGGTAAATGCGTCTTAGGGCATTCCTCCCTGAGCTTGTCCTGTAAAATTGGGAACCGGGGTTGGATTCGGTGGCCTGGTTTGGATGAGTGGCGATTGTGGAGATTTGGCTTGTTGGTTGATGAGGTCTGGAGGGGAGAGAGGGAGGTGGATGCACACAATGCCCAGGCTTGGGAGCTCATTGTTCTTTGCCGTATACTCTGCCGTGTTTGGGACTCTGCTCTCACGCAAATAGGATTTCTTTTTCCTTGGGCAGTGAAAGGCAGAGAATGGGAGGCATTTGCTACCTTTCCTCCTTCTCCAGAGTGGCCTTTCAGTAACCTCGCAGAAAGCCAAAATAGTAAATTAGAAGCTAAAGGATGCCAAAACATTCTGTATGTTCTTCCCTCCTCCCCTCCCAGCGCTGGCTCGGCTTCTTTCTCTGTAAGTGAACGTGTAAAGAAAGAGGGAGCACATGAGGTGAGACTCTGAAGCGCACTCTTTTGAACCCCTCTCAACTTTATTTCATGTTCTGCCTTCCCCCCCCACCCCCAGTGAAAAGCCCGGCTAGCCTGCGATAAAAATCCCTCCTTGTGAGGTTTGTGTGTTGCCTCTGGGATGTTTGGTCTGGGGGCACGTGCAAAGGGAAACTGCTGCCAAGGGAGAAGGCGTTAGAGAAATGTGTTGGGATGATGAAAGTAAAAGGAAGCATACAGAGCCTGGAAGGTGATTTCAATGTAGACATAGTTTCCTTTCTTGATGATCGTTTAATGGTTTTTGTTTTTACAGCAGCATCTGTAAAAACAAAACCAATTACGGTGTGTACTGAAGCTGTGAAAAGCGACTGCTGCGTGAGGGCTGGAGCCGCTCCACAGATTGTGTTGTTGAGGTGCAGTAAAGCCTCCCCTGGCTTCCTGGTAACTTCAGCTGTCTGATGATATTGAGGTATGCAGAAAGAAATAGCATGTGGGTATGAGGAATAGATGCCAGTGTGTTAGATCCCTTGGAAAAAGTGTATTGAGAGTAGGCAGCAGTGACTGTCATAGTTTAATGGAGCATTGACTGAATCATGAAGCTTCTAAGTTGTTTCTGACTCTTAATCAGGTGTTGCTGTCTGGCTGGGGTAAACGGCTTCTTTCTTCTGCTTCCCTACCCAAATAAAGCATGCTGATTGCCCCTGGATTGAGGGCACTTTTTTTTATTGTTCTACCACTCGCGTAGCTTTGGTTGTGGCTTCAGCATGATTGTAGGTCATTGTCTGTGTGGATGCTATGGCTGGAGCTCACCGAGAGGTCCGGTGGCATACTTGTGTTGCCTCTCTGGCTTTATGATTCCTTTGGCATGTGGATTTATGCTCTGGAGTGACCGAGAGGGGGATAACTCTCTGTCTGGACAAAGCCCTTGATAGCCCTATGCAAAATGGAATGTGTTTCTTGGGCAGAAAAGGTGAGTAGAGCTGGGAGAGACAGACCTGCCTTGAGCAGTAATTATGTAGCTGGGTTAAAAAATGGTGATTTCTGTAAATCTGGGAGTTCATTTTACTGTAGTGGTTTTTTTGTATGCATGCAGAAGTCTGTCTGGCGGAGTTGTGGGTAGAGGCTCTGTGCTGCCGCAGCACAGGGCTAATAATCAACAACAGTCACGGTTGTGAAGAGCTGTGCTCTGTGTAATTCTTGATGCTGATTACAGCTTAGGTGAGAAAAATGATATTCTGCTGTTGCTATTTTACTAATTCGTATTCTAAATAACGAGCTATTTGTAAGCTTACTGTCATAGCCACAAAATGCGTCTCTCTGTCCTAGCCATGCTGGGTGGTTGGTGTGCCCATAAAGAAGTTATTTTACTTCTGGGAGCGGGAGGGGGAAAATTGTGCCATGAGCATACAGAATTTTGCAAGCCCGTGTTACTGGCTGTGTAATAGCACAGCACAACCTGTGTTATCTTCTCAGCAGAGCTGTTCATACATTAAGATTGCCTGAGGGTAGCTTTGATTTCATTACCTGCCATATTTAAGGACACTGTAAGCTTCAGTGACACGCTGTGCTCCGTGGTGTGGGCATGTGAATGCGGTGCTGGATTTGTAGTTAACTTGTAATTTAGAAGAAATAAGTGTGATTGGGAAACAGTTAGGATGTTATACTGACATGAGTGAGCAGCTACACATGTTAAAAAAGAGACAGTTCCCTAACTTTGTGATGTCCATCTTTATTTATTTCTTAGGCTGGTGGCCTGGTTAGGCTAGCTATTTTTAAGTTTCAGCTATTTTTCACTCTGGTTTTGCTATGGAAATGTATTGTAATTGTTTCAGTTGCATGAAGTCCACACAGATCATCTTTCTTGACTTAAAAGGGGTAAGTGGTATCTGACGGCAGCTGAAATTTAAATCAATAGGCTTAAAAGAAGGCATGTATAAATCAAAACAAAACATCAACACCAAACTATCTTGTAATTCAAACAGAGCACAAAGAGTTGGTCTGAGATCTGTTTGTTTAGTGTGTGTGTGTGTTCAGAGCTGCTTGAAACGAGCCTTGTGTCCCACTAATGTGGAGTTGGTCTGTTGCACCAGGGCAATAGGAAAGTTTGTGGGGCTGGCACCGGTGCACAAGGCATCACGAGGAGGTCTGCTCATCTGCTTGTGGTTACACGAGCTTTGGAGCTGATGTTGCTAGGAAGGAAATCTAGCCCCTTGGTGGAGCGATGGGAGGCGTTGGGGAGCAGGAGCCACAACGCAGTATTGTGCTCTTTATGTTGGGCTGCCAGCAGCATTTTACACAAGCTTTTATAACGCTGGTAGCTGTGCCCAACTGCTCTTTTCAGAGGGCCTGATGTATGAACAAAGGAGCAAACAAGATATGAATACTGCGCTGGCTCCTTTTGATTTCAGAGTCTACTGAGGCAGAGAATTGCTGTAAGTGACTGAAAAAACAAACAGATTGAAATATTAGCTGACTATTCCCATTTCAATAGTTTTTTTTTTTTTATATACAAATGTCTGTGTAGTTAGTTCACTGAGCATCCAGAATAGTGGCTGACCTGGGGAAAAGTGAAACTAGCGTGGGTACAAACATCAGTTTTCTCTCTGTGCCTAACGGGGACAGTGATGGCCCTTTTTGGGGGGGATTCTTAGAAATGTGTGCATGAAATGCACCGTATCAGAGCTGGTGGTGCTTCTCTGAAATGTATGCGTAAAGGATTGTATGCATAATGGATTTCTGGCACCTTAATTCTGATAAAAGTGCAGCTCTGAGAATATAGAGCAATGTAAGTAGTGCATGCATTTGTTAGTTTCAAAAGTGAATTTTACAAGTGAGTTACTGAAAACCAGGTAATTCTTTGAACGTGTGTGGTTTTTGTTCCTACAGAGCATGAATGAGAGGTTAGTTAACTGTTGGAAAATTCAAGGTAAATGGAAGCAAATGAGGGCTTGTTAATTCTGAGGTTTTAGCTACTTTAAGTATTTGAATATATTTAAAAAAATCTGTTACTGTGATGTTATTTATCCCCAATACTGAGTCAGTTTTGGCCTGTTTCAACTATGTAGTGAGATTTCTTTCACAATTGGGGCTGTGATGTGGTGTTTTCTAGCGTGTGCAACGAGGTTGCAGTGTAAACGTATTTCCCTGACCGGCTGTACTAATGATGCTGATGTCCTAGCAATTCTTCTTAGGAGGCAGAGCTTGTAAGTCCTGAGGCTTGCCCCCTCCATCACCAGTTCCTTCTTCTCTCTCCCCGTCCTTCGTAACGGCTGAAGGGACAAACGGTCTCAATGTGCCATGCGCTGAGTAGTGAAGCTTAAAATGCCAGGTTCAGTCTGGGCCATGCCTTAATGAGGATGTAAATAGAGGATTTTTTTTCCCTATCAATTTGCTGCTTTGCACAAAACTACATGGAATGTTGGTTATTGCTGGGATGAGTGTCATGGCAGGCTTGGTTGAAATTCATCGTGTACAAAAGTTACTTGCACGGAATGAGAGGACAAGGGCTTGAGGAGGGGGAGGAAATGAGGGGATTATGCAGTTTTTTTTTTTTCCTCCAAGGGACCAGGTTAAAGAAAGAGCAAGGAAGTTGTGTCACCTCATGCTCATAAATATTTCTGTCCATGGCAGTTTCTCGTTTATGCTCATCTTTCCTGATAGTCAAACATTTTGGGGTGGAAACAGCCGAGTTCTTGGGCTCTTTGGCCCATTTTCCTGCAGATGGAAGTGTTCTTAGTGAGCAGCTGGTCTGGGAGCAGGCATTGTACAAATGTTGATTGAGATACATGGGGGAGCATTCATGTTATATTAAGCTAAAAAATAATGGAAATGATAAGGAGCAGAAATTATTAGTGAGAAATCACTGTTAAAATCTCAGAAGCAAGCTTTTGTTTGGTTTGATGTGGCTCTGGGTGTGTTTTTACACCAACTCTCCAACAAATGATTTATTGTGAGCCTGATTCAACTGAAGGGACAGAAGAATGAAGAGTTGCTAGATCCTGTTTGATCTCGGATATCTTGTAAGCGATATTTAATAAAATTCTTAAGCAGATATTCTGCATTGAGCTCTTGATCCTTACAGTCAGATTTCTGTACGGGGAGTCCTGGCAGTCCGAATGTGTGTAGGGGAATGGGTGGAGGGAATCTCTGCCTGGGGGACAGCTGATCATTCGCACCCTGCATTTAACCTGTACCTATTTGTGCCCAAACCCCGGTAAGGGCTCATTAAGGAGCTCGCACAGAATAAGTTGCAGTGGAGCTTAATGAATGTTAGCAGCTCTACAGCAAGTGTTGGCTCCGAATGGCAGCATCTGTGAGGTGCCATTTATCTTCCTCTGAAGGACAGGTAACTTCAGGCAGCCCTGTTTACTTCTTTCCTTCAGTAAATGGCTCTGGGCACTTAGCACAGAGTGGCTGTGACCCGTGGGACCTCGTCTGTGCCTTGAGTCAGCAGTCTGTGTCATACTGCTCACACGTAACCACCTACGTGCTGCGTGAATTGCCACATTATCTTGTTTTGGGTAGCATCCTAACAAAAGATGATTGTCGTTTTGGCAATAGAAGCTCTAGTGAGGAGAAATTTTAAGTTCCTTTAAGTGAGAAACTGTTCAAAACGTGCGTAGGCTGCGGGAGAGCTGCGATGTGTTGTGGCTGGTAACCTCGTAGTGTTCGAGTCGCTGCTGGAGGCATTGAGGCAGACCTGTGATGCCAGAGATCGGTCACTTCAGAGCTGCCTGTGAAATCACTGCGGTCTAGCAGGAGCTTGTAAGACTCCATATACCCTGTTTTAAACCTGAATACTTCAGATAGCTACGTGGCTGTGTCGCAATATGAAACAGGGTGAGCTAGGCTTGGGAATACTGGTGTGGTGGAATAGGCAATTGAACCAGTCTGATGGTCCCTGTAAGCAGGTCAGTGTTTTAGGCCACCAGTTTATTCCCTGGTTTGAAGAGGGATGGCAAATTAATTAACAATGTGTTATAGGATATTGATGTATCAGAATATTTGTGCAGGATGTCAAAATTATTAAATATTTAGGAATTTTGAATCTTCAAAAAAACAACAATGTATATGTGACATTAACCTGCTAACACCAGCAACCACAAGGGACTGGAATACATGGTGTTGTGAAAGCAGTGGGCGTGTGGGAAGGTTCTGCAGAGCAAATGTTTTGTGGTGACAGCACAGACATGCACAGTTGACTCTTTCCCACACCGCTGACTAAAGAGTGGCTCAAAGCTTGGGGAACTTGGAGTTGAACTGAACTGCTTTTCTGTTAAGCTTTTCTGCTGTGTGTGGGGTTTTCTTGTTTGTTTGAAATAATGGTGCTCATCTGTTCTTTGGAAGGTTCTCACCTACAACGAAGGCTTAACCTGTTTCTTGCAATTCTCCCTGTTTTGCTTTATAATTCTTCTGTTGATTTTCTGTCTACAGTAGCTTTAAAGCAGGTACTTCACTCCTTGTTCTGGTGCATCAGCTTCACTGGGATCATAATTTAATGTAATTCAGAACTTTAGCATGAGCTCCTGCTTCATAGGAGAACTTAGATGGGTGAAGGTGCTTAAAATTTACCTGGTTAAAGCTCAATATCTGACAAGATTCTGCAAAAGAAGGCTTTGCCTCTCTCCTTATTATTAGTTCATTTTAAAATGGGGGAAGACGGCAGGTTCTGAAGGTGAACAAAACACACTTGACAATAGTTCAGATACCATCAACCAACTCTTCTGGTACGTATCTCTGTGCCAGAATGATACATCTTACGTAAAAATGGATGCAGTGCCTCCATTAGTGATCTTCTAATGAGGTTGGTGCAGGAAACTTAAACACTTAATCCTCATTTTTACAAACTGGGAGCGAGATGCAGAAATCTAATTTGTCTCCAAGGTCATTCATTTTCACTTCACAAAGCTTAATAGACCTGCCTTTGACCACTGAATTATGGTGCTTGCCCTCTAACACGAACCTTTAAGATGAAAAACTTTACCCAATAAGATGAACTTAAAGATACCTGTACTCCTAAAGATTTCTGAGAGTCGAATGCCTGGCTAGTAAGTGCCTTCAGGGGATAAAACAGCTTACCTTAGGGCTGTTTTGAGCTGTGCTTTTAATTTCTGATATGTTTTCTTTCTTAAGACTCGAGCCACAGACTTATTATCACACACAAGTTTATTTGATGTTACTGGGAACAAAATCCAAATGGTCGAGTGTTTAGTGAAGTAAAACCCAATTTTTTTTTGATAACTTGCTGTGATTTGACCCTGGTGTCTGTGGTTAATCAAGGTAATCTTCTCCCTTCTTGTTCTTCAGAGCAGTTTCCATGGTAAATTTTACATTCCCTGATTGATTCAACTGAACCCTGTGCAGAAGCTCTGGAAGGCTTTCGGATGATGACAGAGACGGTTTATGGCTGATCTCGTGTTGGCTGGCCAAAGCTGGAGTAGGGTATTGTTCAGAGGTTAAGCCCTAAATCAAAGGGATTGAGAGAAAAGGACGCAATGTGGATAACCCACTGAAGGAAGAAATGTGGGTGGAGGGTGGTAATGCAAGTGGTTCTCCTAAGCCACAGGGGAAAATAAAACAGCATTGTGTCTGAATAAAGGGAGTATGGATTTGGAGCTTTTGTTTGTAAGGTGTCATGGTGAAGGGGGTGATGTTTTGCTGGATGCCTAATGCCTGTTAGAAATGGGTATGGTTTGTGATATATTTGCTTTTATGGCTTTTATTCTTTCATAATTATGCCATTTTCCATGCTGTGGACTTCAGGATTTTAGCTGCTGTTTGTGTTTTTTGGCCATTAGTGTGAGTGTTTGAGGACACACTCCTCTTCCATGAGTCTGAGACGCTGCTACTGCTACCTTCAGTGTCTGGCGTCGTAACGTGCAGCTCTGTGAGCGGCATATCTGCTCGTTTTTCTGCTTGGAAAAAGTCATTTGATTCTTATTTCCTGCTTCTCCTTGTGTTGAATAGACTTTAGTCTTTTATTGTTGAATTTTATTGTCTAACGGCATGCCTCTCTTTCCACGTCTGTAATATACGAAACAAATGGAACTGGCTCCACTTGTACTCGCATTGTATGTCGCTGCTCTCCACGCAGGCTTACTGCAATTCATGAGAGCCCTGTTCGCTTTCCTAATTATTCATCAAATAACTAATTGCATAGCTTTTTGTCCCAAAGTACAAGTTTAGGAAGTATTATATGGAAGGTAATTACTTTTGTGTATGTATAGTGAAGCCTTCCGAGCCCTGATAAATTATATTCACGTTTTTCCATGCTGGGATTTTTCTGAGGCCCTAGTACACGTGTTGGAAAGAGAAAGAAAGGCTGGGAGGGCTTGTTAATGAATGAGGCCTCTTGTTTGTAACATCCTGTTGGAAATTTAATGTGTTTCCTGTATTAAATTCCACAGATATTTTAATAAGGTCACATATTTAATTCCTGGAGATGGTAAATATACCGTGCGGCAAGTAGACAGCAAGAGAGGCTGGGAAGATTGCACGTTGTTAATCCACAGCAAGGATTGAGATGATGTTGGTGTTGCAGTATTTGGGTTGTGCTCCTGGTGCTTCGACTAACTTGTTGCATGACCTTGAGCTCAACTCACAGCGCTTGTTTTTATTTTCTGCTTCTGAAATAGGTGTGCTGATACACGGTCAGTGTTACCAGGAGGTTTTAGAGATGCTGAGCTGTAGAAAAAGGCTCGGCTTGATATTTCAGAAACCAGCAAATCTGTGCTGTGGCAAACCTTTAGCTTTCTGCTTATGGTATGTAGTTTTTTTAGGACTGGAAAGCTTTGAAATGATGAAATATGTGGGGAGTTACATTTTCTTGCATTTGTTGCATTGTGGTGCATTGTTGTTACCTACTGATACTTGTCTGTTTCAAAGCAGTGGAGGATCTCCTGATAACAGCAGCTGTAGAAAACACCTGGTTCTCTCTTCTTGAAGGGAAGTTATTCTCCCTGGTTTATAAATGACTGCTCTGCTAGCTGCCAGATTTTAATTGTTTTAAAATTTCTAGCTGAGGCTCTCAGAAGTGTTTTATACCACAAATCTTCTCCTGATACAGTTGGCATTTAAAATAAGCTTTGTATGGATTACTGTAACTTCTTACTCCCTGGCTTATTTATTTGGGTTTTTAGCAGAAAATACAGGCCTTGATGCTTTGTAAGAGCACGATGTCTCTCAGGTATTGCTAATGGGGAGCTCCTATCCTTAGTCTCCCTCTTGTTGCTAATTGACTCTTTGCTCATTGTGAATCAATACTGGAAATACGTTTTGAGTAACATTCCCTCCACCTCCTTCAAGCAAATGAAATTGGGATTTTGCTTTCAGGTGTACAGAGGTGGAGATATAAATGTTGGATGAGTTTGCTGAGATGGGAAGAGGTGAAATCACCCATTAGTAAGCGAAGGAAAGCCAGGAGGTTGTTCCCTATTACGTGTTTGCTTTTGATGAAAATGTTTTTTCGAAACGAGTTTAGTAGGAAGGCAAGCTCGATCTCATTTAAATGTGGTTCTTTAAAATCAGTATGTGGTTCAGTGGGTGTGTGGAAAAGCCTGAAATTCTCATCCTCCAGCCCTTTTTCCTGGGCAAGGGGAAGCGGAGGGAAGGGCTCCAGAGAAGAGACTGGAGAAGACGAGATGCTTGCATTGCAGAAAACAGATCCTTCTGTGATCTGGGCAGCTTTCTGTCTGAGGTGCAGCCGGGCCTGTTCTCTGTGTGGCAGGGTGTGTGGTTTTCAGCTCGTGTAGCCTTTCCTTCCAGTCTGCCTAGGAGAAGAGGTGGGGATTGTAGCCAGTGAAAGAAAAGGAAGATGATGTTCGTTCTGTTCACATTCCATACTACAACAATACGGAATGACACCAGACTTGAAAAGATGCCTTAAAAGTACCACTTGGCTGTGGCAGCAGAGCCCTTAGTTTCCTTTTGTATTTGGTCCGATGCTTTCCTGTCTAAACTTTATGCCGTAACTAAAGAGCTGTTTGGTTTCATTTAAGCTTATTTTTTTCTGTACTCTACTGTGCCTGGCTTCTGCTATGTCTTAGTTGTATTTTTTTTCTGTGTTTACCTTTCAGTGATTTTTTTGGGGGGGGGGGGGGGTTATTGGCTTTTATTTGCTTTCTCTCTGTTTGGTTTGTTCCATAAGACTTTATGAAACTTTAGGTTTTCCCTGTAACTTTCAATTCCATTTAGCATTGTTGCTTTACAGCCGTTGTGTATCGCCCATACAAGATCTGAAGGCTCTGAGAGCTTCCTAGTTTGTTGTGTAATAGTGAGAGAAGGACCACTGAAAGTCATCTTCGTTGATGCATTTCAGTACGGCTAGTTGCCCATTAAAATTATCTCCCTTGGAATCTTGTTTTTAGCTGCTCCGTTCTTGCCATGCTTTAAAAAAAAAAAAAAAAAAGGGAAGGATTTGAATGGCAGCAAGGGTTGAAGATAATTGATAAGCCAGTGTGTTGCCTTTGTCCTCGTTGTGTACCTTTGTTACTCCCTGCGGTCCATTTCAAATCTGTCTCTTAAGAAATCATCACAAAATCTTAAATATATCAAATTATGTCATTGAGGAAAATAATATTTAACTGATCAGCTTGCATGAGCCCCCTGATGTTTGATATTCTGCTCTTTGCTTTCTTCTCTACTGATGAAAATGTAGCAGTAGAAGGCTTTGGGTCTGGACTTCTTTTTAAAAGCTTTAACAGAAAGGTTTCCTTGAAAGCATCAGAACTTACCCTGAACATGTGGTGGGGTCTGGACACGTGGGGCTCTCTGTACCAGTAAAACCTTGTCCTACACCCCCGACTCCTGCATGTGTTTTGCATCCGAAATGCTTTACTCTGTAAGAATTATGCAGGGCAAGGAGAGTTGATCAACAAACATGGCGCTGGGAAGAGCCCCAGGACCGAGCTGAGGCACGTGAACATCTTACGGACCAGCTGTCGAGAGGCCTTCGGGGAAGGACTGCTTCCTCCCCTCCAGCAGCTGTGCCCAGGCAAACACCTTCGTATAAAAGGTATTTGAAATTGAGAAAGTAATGGGTTTCTGTGAGAAGACCTCTCTGGGTAGTGTCGCTTACACGTCCCTTTGAGATTGTTGCCCGCTCAGTTCCTTGATGCTAACAATTCTCAGGATCATCAGTTCCTGCCTGCCAAAATAGGACTTCAGGGGCCAGTCATCCATAGCACAGTCTGATTCCTGGAGCCGGGGAAAAATGTCTTCTGTTTCAAAGGACTGCAGACGCTAAAAGTGTTTGTCAGAAAGAGCTTGCGGAGCGTGGCATGTGGCTGATATGCTTGCTCTACTGATTTGATTACCTATGAATTTGGACTGTAGATAAATTGGCTGTCAGGGTGGGCTGTAAGTGCTGTCTCTGTAGCACAGTACAATTATATTCCTTTTTTAAAAAAAAACCACTGGTATCAAAACAAACCTCTGCTTCTCTGGGGACTGAACATTGCAGAAGCTTGTATTGGAGGTTTTCACATTAGTGTGAAACTGCTTAGAGATAAGGGTGTGCAAAATGTCTGACATCAGGGGGTAGCACTGGGTAATGAAATGCAGCAAATCATTTAAGAGGAGTGATAGCTGAGATGGGCTATTGCAGTGCAACGTGTAAAGAACTTCCTCCCAGCTACAGCACCCCTCCCAAGCCCTTCAGGAGCCGTGTATCCATCCCAGTTACACTTGTCTGTTATCGTTTGTTGACTGTATTCCTGAAAAGGCAAAGCCTTTCAGTAGGGTTTGCTTTTTTTGACAGTACTGGTGCCCACATTTCTCTGTATTGGTAACTTGTGTCTGAAACTTGATGATCTCGTGTAGGAGGGGAGAAATATTTGCTATGCATTTAATTCTCAGTGAAATGTCACAGATGAAACACAGTTGAAGAAGTCTGTGTTAGATCACAAGGTTTAATTTCGCTAGCTTGTGTACATACATTTTTTTTCTGCAGTATGGGATTTCTCACTGTTTTCTCAGTGTGAAAAGAGCCCATGCAGTGCCTTTCGTCATGGCACAGTCTAATCCAAAAGGAGGTTGGATGAAAAACTTGGTGGTTTGGGCAGTGTGTTTCTCGACAAGAATGTCACCGCTCACCTATGTGTGATGTTATTCTCTGTGTTAGGTTTATTCAGTGTAGATATTTTTGTGTTCAAGAGTATTTCTGTTGTGATTTTGAATAAGGAAGAAGTGAAGAATTAGCTGAAATATTTGAGATGAGAAATTATATTGGGTTTGGGATTCACTTGGGTGCCCCGTGGGTACCAGTGAGAGGCTGGACTGCTAGCACCACGTAAGACGCTAGGCTGAAATCTTGGCTTCATTTTGCCTTCTTGTAAACCCAGTTTGAACTGTGGGGATGATTACTAGGGGAGTGCTGTGTATTTATGGAAAAGAACCAACGCTTCAACAAAACCGTATGGACCTGCCTTCTGATCGGGTTTTTAATGTGAAAAGAGCTCCCCTTGAATTACAGGGCTCTGGTTAAACGATTGCATGAGGTATGTTTAAAAATAGCAAATGCATTTTATGTCTGGTCAAATAAGGTTCTTGGCATTCAAAACTTGACTGAAATCTATGCTGACTTGGGTCTGACAGCTCAAATTCTATGTTTCTTGGGAAGGAAAATTGCTTCCCCCCCCCCCCCGCCCCCCCGTTAATTCCATGGTGGTCTGTAACAATGAATAATCTGGTAGTGGATTTTCCTTAAAAGACTGGGATCTATGACTGTAAGCGTGCTTCAATTCAGCAATTTAAAAATAGTTTCTCTAGTGCTCAAGTTAAGGCAAATGATAATTTGTGGAAACTAATTTTTCAGTGTGAAATGGTCTGTTGAATGCTTCTTTAACGCGTTTCTGTGCACTTCAGTTTGCCAGATTAACAGAGCTATTAATAATAGCTGCTCTTGCCTTTTCAGCGTGAAAGCGTTGGTAAGCGTGGAGCTATATGTAGTTTGTATTTTTAATTAAACTTGTACTGGGATTATCTTGTATTACCAGTTACCTTCGAGAAGATTATGTTCATAAAAGGTTCATCAGTGGTTAAGTGGAAGAGATTAAAGTGATTGTTAGCATGTTAGTCAAATTATTTGTTGCCTACGCAGCATTTGTTCTTAGCTTTAATTTGCCAGTAATGGCAGACAAGGAAAATGCAAGCGTCTGAATTTTAAGTCTGTTGTAGCTGAGAAAAGAGAGCAGTGTTTTGGAGTGATCGTCTATTTCATTTTTTCTATGTGATGTTTAGAAATATTGAGGGGGAAAATACGCTCGTTTTTGGTGTTCCCATACAGTTGCTTTGCAGTGATAGTCTTAATGGCATGATCAGGAAAGTATTTTATTAAAGAATAGGAAACCTTGCCCTGCTTAAAGCATGGAGGGCACAAATGGTCATAAAGAACTAATGAGCATGTTCTGGAGAAGATTGCTTCAATTATAGTGGGCTTGTAAATCCTTGCTGCTTGGGTCAGTCAATATAAGGAAGGCAGAAGGAATCCTGTGCTTAGATAATGTGTCGAAATAGGATGCTTAGTATGATTGTACGCATCTAGATCTGTTTAGTATTAACTGTGAAATGCGTTGCGGCAGTAATAATGAATGCAGTGGGTGCCTCTGCTGTTATCAAAATGCATTAACAAGTTTTGCTGTGCTTGAATGCCTTTCATTGTTACGGTTTCTGGTTCATCCTAAAGCAGTAGAAGTAAATGGCATCCATTCTGTGCCGATATAAACAGCTCCTAGATGCTAGACAAACAGGGATGTTACTGTGAGTAAACATCTGTTTAGCTTTTAATAATGAATACAAGGCAGGTTGTAGAACTTCTAGCTACAGTCGCATGTTTTTAGCTACAACAAAGGAAGAAAACAGGGGAGATGATCTAGCAAAGTTTTATTGCCTCTGATTATGCACATATATAAAGGTAATGTATGGGATGAGTTTTGGTGTCGAGCATGTAGTTAATGGCTATCTCAAAATCCTCTGTGTTGTGATGCTACAGAAACGCATTGCACTGTTCTGCTCTGTGTATCTTAGAACAGAAAACCTCCCATTTTGAGTTAGAACTTCCCTTGTAGCTCTTTGGGTTTGTGGGGGCAAAGGCAGACCTAGCTGTGTGTGGGTAGATCGGAGTCGGTGCCTCAGTGCTCGTGCCAGCAGTGTGAGCTGCTAGCTGTGGGCCTGCTGCTTCAAAATGATGATGATTCTGAAACTGGACATCAGCACTAACTCTTCCACGTGCTAATGCACTTATCTCAAATTTGGAGACGTTTACGATGATCAGGAATTCTAATCTGAATCAATATTAGGTTGCCCAAAGTGTATTCTGTCAGCAGTACATCCAGTTCATCTTCATCTGATTTCCTCTCTTTCCTCATGGTGATGGCTGCAGTTTGTTGTCAGCTTAACCATGTGCCCATCTGACTGAATTTAGAGACTGCTGGTTTGTGTTGTGACCATGTTTAGAGGCCGTGGATTGACTGAGATGTGTGTGGCCTTATTTTGGAAACTTGTTAAGGCAGTGATCGTTCACAGTCTTCTGCTTTGAGCCGTGAAAACACAATTCCTGTCTAAGAAACAAAACCCTTCCAAAACCAGATTTTTGCTACAGAACTCCTGATGAATGCATCACTGTGTTTAGAACCATAACTTTTTCCCTTGTTCTTACAGCTGGGATCTATATATACGTATGCACATGCTAGCTAGTCACCACGTGGTGGCAATTTCCTCTGTACAGGAATTTGTGTGGATGGAAAATGTGAACTTTCTTTACTCAAACATGAAGACCACAAGCGTGCTTTAACTTAGGCGTATCGATTGTATTGATCATTCTGTTTTCCAAATGGAACAAGTTTGAGAAGAGGCATACATCAGAAGGGGATATAAAAAATTAGCATCAGCTGTCTTTTGACTTGAGTATATCATGAATTCCAGCCTGTAAAATGTTAAATGTGCTTTTTCAATTATAAAGGTTTAGCAAGGCTTAGAGATTATTTTCTGAGATTCTGCAATACGTGCTATATTTAATACATAATGCAAAAGGAAAATCTGTTTTCTTAATGTAGGAACATGAAAATGGAAGTGGCTGCAACATTATGCCGCTCTGATGCAGCGCTGATGCTAAACTTTTAGCAGCAGATTAAAAATTGATACCTCTTCCTATTCTTCATCCTCCAGTACACTCTCAAAACTTCTGCAGTTTTAAAACAAGTTTTTATAGAACTGTTCAAGCTTCTATATATATATGTCTGTGTAGATTTTTATGGAATATTAAGAGTTTGTGGTTTAGATAGGGGGAAAAAATGTGAGCAGTTTTCCTTCTATAAATGGGTAAGTCTGTGAACAAGAGAACTGTGCAAGTTTGGAGGCTCAAATGAAATCTTTGGTAAGGAGTGTGATGTCCCTTGGCTGCAGCAAAACCATACCTAGGATCAAGTAAACAATATATGAAATTAATCTAGTAAAATGGAAAGTAAATGTGTAATTATATCACAAATGAAAGACAGATGTTGGGAACCCAGGGATTATCAGGGCTGGTATGAAAAGCATGTAACAGTCTGATGCTTGTTTGAACCATATGTTAGCTCTCAAATGTGAGTTATATACCACTGAAACGGTTCAGGATACTAAAAAAACATGTTCTTATACTTTCTCCTGAGGATTAGGGAAGTAGAGAGGTTAAGAGGAGATTTATAAGGCTGTCAGAATATCCTGCTAGGACTGGAAGCATTTGAATTCAGTAGGACAATGAGCAGCTGACTACAGAAAATCTGCCTGCTCTGATGGCAGAGGGCCGGCAGTGCCTGGCCGTGGTGGCAAGGTGACGAAGGGTTCGTACTTCGTCACTGTTGGCTTCTGAGACTAAGCAGCTTTGTGCAGCTCTTGGAATGAGCTCAGCCATCCCCAGATATCTTGCACCTAGGTGCTAATGTGTATTTATGGAGTGCATTCAGTAAACGCTCTTGCCTCCTGATCCACAAAGCTGAAATTTCGCATTCCTTAACAGAGGCTAAACGGTGGGCTAAAGGTGGCCGTGTGCAGCACTCACCAAAGGGGAGTTGCAGCATCGCTCACAGTGGGTCTAGGTCCAGACGTAAGCTCTAGTTTTTGTATATAAAATGCTTTTTCTGCTAAATTCTGAAGTACTCAAGTTCTTTCTGCAGTAGAATTAAATCAGTAGGAAGTGTGTTTTAGGACTGGCGTGTGGTGACCAAAAATAACCGTAGCACACCTCTTTTTGGCGGGGTTATGTTGCCTTGCTTTTCATTTTTCTAGAAGATGCTGTAGCAAACCTAATGCTCAAGTTGTCAACCCCAGGTTAAGCAGACATGCTAAGATGACAACTGAAAACTCAGCTTTCTCTGCTGGTGTGGTGTTTGCTCCCTTGGATGTGTGTGTGCTTGTCTTTTTGCAGCGTCGTCTCTCAGCGAATAGTCAAGGTTCAAGGTTTAAGATGCACAGAAAGTTGCTCATTCTGTGTGCATTGTAGCTTATTGTAACTCAATGACAGCGCTGAATTGAGTGATGCTAGAAATTTGCTCTGAGGTGAAACATTTCTCCCTTTCTACCTCGTTGTTCTGCTCACTTTGTATCTTGCAGTGGGGAAAGTGGGAATTGGAGGACTCAGCTGCAGTTAGGGTTTGCTCCAGTGCCTTTTAAGCTTCACTGGATAGATAAAGGCCAAACTAAGATCAATGCTGGAGAACGCTGTTCTTTTTTTAGAGTGGCTTATCTACCTGGCTAGTCTGCACCAAGGAGGTGGGATGCAGATTTAAACACCTGCAGTAATGCCCACATGATTTCCATGTAAGGCCATAGTTCCAAAATAAATTGCTTGTTTATTGTGGAACCTAGTAATAGTGCTTGAACTTCAGTGTCACACGCTGAAAGCCACTCAGCAGGGAGGTCTCTTCTGATTTGTGGCTGTTGATCTTTCTGCTTAGTTTGTTTGCTGTTCTGCGAGCAGCTTGTACAAAAAAATATCAATAGTTTTTCTTGGGTTTGATTTGATGCAAGCTTCCCCATCTGTCTTCCTAGTTTTTTGTTAGTTTGTGGTATAGAAAGATGAGCAAATGCTTCTGGGTGGTCAACTATTGAGTAGAAACCGAGTTATATTTTTGTCATGTACTTTAAGGTTCTGAGAACTTTAACTTTTTCACTGATGTAGTGTTATTTGGGAGCAGAACTCACTTGTGAAGGTCTATATTTAAGCCTGCTGGCAGAACTCAGAGCAGTTTAGGAGTTGCTCTGCATTGTAGAAAGGTCAGGGCTTCTCGTGGTGTAATCCGTGCACCTTTGAAAATGCGATAGGTCCTGTTTCATGAATATGAATTGATCGAATGCCCTTTTTAATCCTGCACAAAGTTAGTTTGAGCAAATATCTTGATCATTAGGTGTGTAAAAGGTAGGGTTATATTAAATGTGAATAGATGAGTTGCCTGCTATTTGAATATTTGGTGAGTACATAAAAGATTGTTTGTATATACGCACGTGTGTGTGTGTGTGTAATCCCCAACCAGCCAAAGAAGCTTCCTTGTTAGAATAATTGGAGATCTGGAAAAGAGTGTGGTGCTTTTACTTGGGTGGGCGGCTGGGCTCCACCACAACCACTCTCTTACTCCCCCCCTTCAAAGAGGAGTGGGGAGAAGATACAATGAAAAGGGCTCAAGGGTTGAGATAAGGATGAGGAGATCGTGCAGTAATTATTGTGATGGGCAAAACAGACTCAGCATAGGGAGATAGTAAGATTTATTGCCTATTACTAACAAGCTAGAGAAGTGAGAAACAAAGGAAAGAAACCAAAAGCATCTTCCCCCCCGCTCCCCGCACCCACTCTTCCACCCCCCGCTCTTCCACCTCCTCCCCCTGAGCGGCGCTGGGGAATGGGGGTTATGGTCAGTCTATAGAAATTCTTCTCTGCCGCTCCTTCTCGGTCACTCTCGTCCCCTGTGCTTTGGGGTCCCTTCCACGGGATGCAGTCCCTGCTGAACTGATCCAGCGTGGGCTGCCCACAGGCAGCAGCTCTTCAAGAACTGCTCCAGATATGGGTCCGTACCACGGGGTCCATCCCTCAGGAGCACACTGCTCCAACCTGGGTCCCCCACGGGCAGCAGCTCCTGCCAGGTCACCTGCTCCTGCGTGGGCTCCTTTCCATGGCCAGAGGTCTGGCCCGGAATCTGCTCCGGCAGGGGTCTTCCACAGACTGCAGCCTCTGTCAGTGCAAGGCCACCTGCTCCACCGTGGTCTCCTCCATGGGCTGCAGTGTGGAACCCTGCTCCACCGTGGTACTCCGTGGGCTGCAGGGGGACAGCCTGCTTCACCATGGGCCTCACCACAGGCCGCAGGGGACTTCTGCTCCGGTGCCTGGAGCACCTCTCCCCCTCCTTCTTCACTGACCTTGGCGCCTGCAAGGCTGTTCCTCACTCCTCTCACTCTCCCAGCTGCTGTGTGGTGCAGCGTTTTTTTCCCTGTCTTAAATCTGCTCTCAGAGAGGCACAAATCAACATCACTTATTGGCTCAGCTCCGGTCAGCAGTGGGGCCATTACCAAACATGGGGCAGCTTCTAGATCCTTCTCACAGAAGCCACCCCTATGACCCCCTTGCCACATAAACCCGCTACAAGGAGACAGTTTGTCTAAAGAAAATGGATTAAAAGATGTCTTTTTAAAGCAAAAGGATGGGCCAGATGACCGTGATTACAGAGTGACTGTCTCTTAAAGCAAATTTTGAGATAGCTACGTTGCCTTAAAAGGTCTAATTATGTCAGTGGGCCTTGAAGATCGAACATTTATTTTTTTTTTTTAAAAAAAGAGTACCCATCTGGTCCTCTCTTCAGTTGTGTTTTGATACCATTATCTCTTGAATTGCACTGTAGGAAATGGCTGCAATGCAACCTAGTGTATGTTGGCTGGCCTCCCACACACCCCTTTGAGGGATGCAAGTGGAAGGCTTGTGAGCATTTTAATAGTACTGTCTCGTGTCCCTGAGATAGGTTTGATTGGGGCATTAAAGCAAGTGGCCTTACTCTGAACTGAAACTGGCTGCTTGTAAAAGCGTACTGAGAACTCCTTGTTTGAGGAGTTCTGTGGCCTTGTCCGCTTGTGTCAGCCCAGTGGTAGGACACTGAAATCAGTGATCCCTGCGGTGTGGTCGTCTTGGGCACTGCTGATAGCCCCTGTAAGGGTTAAAGACTGTACACATGCTTTTTTCCCTTCCCCTAGGTCTAATCTTCATTGAGACTGGGGATTAGTGCATAATTATTACAGTTACAACATGGGAACACAGCTAGCAGTTCTTAATGCAAAGAGCAACAACTTTTCAAGCCGTGGAGGTGTTGGAAGTAGTGGGTAATTCCCGTAAAACTGAGCAGGTTTTGTAGTGACAGCCAGACTTTGTGCCTGGAGACTTTCACATTTATACAATTGCCAGCAATAAGTCTTATGACCGTCCTTTTCTAAAGGACCACAAGTGTTTATGTGGTGCACGGGGCACTTCCTATAAAGGTGGCTTCTTATCTTCAGCTACCTTAAGGTTTCCTGGTCTCTCCGGTGCTCTTACTGGATAATGTGAAACCCTCTGTGTGGTAGGGAGGAGTATCCCCCATATTTGCTGGGATAGAGGAGGGTGGTGTGGTGTTGGAAGCTAAGAAGTCTGTAAAGAAGCAGGGAAGGAAAGAAATGCGAAGCCGCTGTGCATGGTGCCAGCTCCATGATGGAATGCTCTGCTCTGGAGCATTGCAAGGAGAAAATGGTCGCAGCCTGACAGCAGCATCAATGGGGCCTCGGTGGAAACGAATGAGGGCTCGTATCTCTTGAGGCTATTGTTGAGGGCAGACTGAAGGAAATGTTTAATGGGTTCGTGCTTTTGAAATAATTCTGTAACTGTAAGGGAGAGGAACGCGCTTTTAAAAATGGAGTGAGCAATTATGAAAAGGAGGTTAGTCACCACTTCTGTAAGTGGTTCCTTTTGTCGGAGAGTTGAGTGTGCAGTGTTTGAAGAAGCGTCGGGGAGTCAGGAGTCATGGTAATCATGGAATTCCTGTTCATTTATTTATTTTGTGACTTCAGACGTGGTGCGTTTCTGAAAGGCTGTGAAACGTGGATGTTTGCCCTGAAGAAAGCTTAACATATGCGTGGGGGTAGAACTTGTGGTTTTGAAGGGATTAGCTCTGCAAAATTGAACCTCATACAGATATTGTGTACTGCCATCTCTCCCGTTCTTGGATTTTGATGCTTAGGTTGGACGAGTGTGCGATTCTCAGTGTGTTCATCAGCACCGCAGCTGTACTGGGCTAGCCCCCTGCAGTCTGGAACCTGTGGTCAACTGCAGAGGGGTCCATAAATATTCAGGAAGAGAAATGGTAACTTGGATCACCTAAAATGCAGCAGTGCACAGGAAGAAAAGGGTTGCTCCAGGTCTTCAAGTGCAGTACCTGGCATGTCCTGGTGCAAAGCAGGTGAAACCAGAGGAATGATTGAGCAGTACAACATCCTCATGCGTGAGGCGTTATAAATGGTTTTTGAATATTGGAGAACTGTGATACTTCTGCCAGCTTAGGAAGCTCCTGAGGGTTTCGTTTAGTACAGAAACTTGGGATGTATGGATGTTTGGTTTGGCACTTTTGACAGAACAGTTCTGGATGTGATGGTGATATTGGTAGGCACGTGGCTCAAACTGTGGAAGGAGTGGGATGTTCCAGCTGTTTCTTGCTTGTAACACGTGTGTACACTGTCACCCCCCACCTTTCATATACGTGTGTGTTTTATGCAGAAAGGAAAAATGAGTACTCACAGGACTACTAGGGATTGTGTGCTGTTGCAATTTATCCTAACCACTAACATTGAGGTGAAGATGGAAAGCATTTACTTACGTCACTTTCCAAGTTTGATACTATTTTCTTCTTTTCTTAAAATGCTCTGAGTAGTAAAAGCCTTCGTTACTACCGCGCTCTCATTACCATACTGGGAGCTGGGGAAAAAAAAGAAGCATTTTCTTAAATTAATAGAGTAGGTTGAGTTTCAGAAATACTAAGCTGAAGTGATTTTTTTTTTCCCCCTTTTACCTTGTCAAATTAACATGATTGCATGTTTCACTTTTTATGCTAAAGAGATTCTGATCTTCAAAGACAACTTTCAAAAAGACATGCTGGTTCAGCCAAGCAGACTAATATTTTAGAAGGAATATTACCGGTAATAAAAAAGACAGAGTTATGATAGTTTGATGCATTAATTTTAATAACTTTTTGTACAGCTCTTGAGTCAAGATGTGTGAAATTGAAGGGAAACATGGCTCTTAGTTTGACTGCAGTGTATTTATACCTGATGTACAGCTTTGTCTTGCAGAGACGTAAAAAGGCGGGGTGAAGCCTGCTCTCATAGAGGTGGGAGGTCGTTATCTAATCTTTGTTTAGGAATTGCATGACCTTATATCAGTATTTCCCCTGCTTGTGAACTCTGCCCTTCAAATGGGGCAAAATGCAATAAAAATTATCTTAAATCCCATTTTCTCAACTAACCCCAGTGCTGTTGTGGTAGGATGGAGGAAGCCTGTGGTCTGTGGGGCTGTACTTGTCCTTGCCAGCAGAGGTTGGGAAAGGCTCCCCAGCCTCTTCCATGGTGAAATTCATTCACCAGATCGGGAATATCTGCCTCACACTGTACAGGAAAGCATTTGATGTCAGCCACATTCAATTTAGCTCTCCCAGGTTGTACCAGCAGCTCGGTGGTAGCCATCAGCTGAGCAAGGTCAGCTCCCTTGGCTGTAGGAGGGCAGGGACCATCCACAGCTTGTCCTCTGGTGGGCTGCTGCAGGAGCTGAGGGGGTCTTGCTTCTGTTGGGATTCAGTGCAGGTGGGTATGAAAACTCGTGAGTCTTGATTTTTCTCAGATTAAGACAATAATAAGTAAACATGCTGGGCTATGAGTTCTTCAGGGATTCTTGTTTTCTTCAGAATTACTTAGATGGTGAGTGTAGCAGACCTAATCAGATGCATACAAATAGTATTACTGAGTTAACCTTGAGTGAAAGCTTGTCTTGCTTCTGTCTTGGTAACCTAGCTTACAAGTTCTCTACAGTACTGCAAATAGAAAGTAAAGGGAAAAAAAGTCAGTACTTCAAAAAACAAATATTTTCTTGAAGAGACTGTTACTGAAATTGAGTATGAGAAAGAATGAAACGCGTCTGTCTTGCCATCTAACCTCCCCCATACGAGTTCCAGTTCTTTGATGAAATATTAAGGTGCCTCCCTCCGCCCTTTAGTCATGTGAATGTAATGGCTTGTAGCTGGTGGGCAAGAGGGAAAGAAATGGAGAGCTGTCCCACCGCTTCCCTCTGCCCCAGACGTAAAGGCTGCAAGGATTTCTCTAGTGTTCTGTCTCCTTAGCAATGGGAGTTCCTGCTGCATGTATCTGCCTCTTCTTCAACAGATCTCAGCCACCCAATGCATGTGTTCAAAAGAGATGTGAAAATCAGCAACAAATGTAGGTCTTCCACTTTGTAAATATGGGGTATAAATAGGATATCTAACGTGTTCCTGGGAAATGTCAAACTTCATTTATCATGATAACCATCAATAATGCACCAGATGTTTTGACTGCATTTTGCTTTATATTAAATTAAGCATAAGCAGGGGTGCATGAAGTCCATCTGTAATGCTGCCAAAGCTGGCACCATTGACAACTGCTTTTTGTGTTTGGTGGCTTTCATTTTTTTTCCTTTTTTTTTTTTCTTGCACTGATTGTATCTGTGCTTGTGTGGCCTGTCTGTTCACGTGTGTTTGTAGGAGGTGCCTTGTTCATCATAACAAGCTGTTCTAAAATTAGTTGGCTTCCTTCAGATAAGCTGATACTCTTAAGTTAATATTGCCTTGATTGAGAAGTTTTGGTTCCTTCATGTCAATCAGTTCTTGTGTTACTGGTTCAATAAGTAATTACCCTACCTATCTTCATTTTATTTGGTGGAATGCAGCAAACCTAGAAATTGGAAGAATTAGATGTAATAATTCTGTTGTAAGAAGATTTCAGCTGGGTTGTGTTTTGTAATTAATAATATCTTTGCCTTAAGTGTGGTCCCCAACGATTTGTGTGATACGCGGCCTCTTGTAACTGCTGAACTCGTGCACGTAGAGTGCGTACTGCTAGGAGCTGGTACCAACTGTGCTGTGGCTGTTGAGTGAAGTGCATCTGCAGCGTGGTTCTTAGCGGCGTGTGGAAGCAGCAGGGTAATTAAGATGGCAAACCTTGGAGATGTAACATCCCCTCCCTCCTTCCTTAGAAAATCAGCTGCATCATTGAAACAAGGCTTGAAAAGCATGCTCTAAAACCAGAACAAACACCCTGAAATTTTTATCGTAATGTTGCTTTTAAAAGTCCTAAATGTCCTCTATTTAAAATGAAATTCTTTTGTATTAACCTGCTTTCATATGCTAGCTTTCACCAGACTGCAGAATTGCCTGATTTGACTTTCTAATGTAACTGTAATGAATCTTCTGGGAAATGGAGCGATTGAATGCATATACTCTGCAACTCCATTGTAAAATATTCTGTCAGAACTGGCTATATTTCTATTTTTTTATTATTTTTATTTTTTTAGGGGAGGGGGTGTCCCTGTCAGGTATTAAAGCCTAAACCAAATTTCTTCTCCGGGGAACTTGAGGAGCATAGACACTACAATGTGTAATATCGCCTTGATTAAATATATTTCCAGCATCACATCCATAAATATGCTGGGTGAGGGTAGCACAGTTATATTAAACTCAGATGTGCTTTTGGAGAGAAAAGAATAAAGATGGAAATTATTGGCCGATAGTCTTGTAATGGGCACAAACAGAGCCGCCGTGTGTTATGCATGAGCAGATAGCAAGGTGAAATATCTGTTAGCCAGATAAAGGCAGTATGCATCTGTGTATAATAGACCATAAGGACACTTCTTCTATAGCCATGATTGTAATGTAAGCATTATATTCTCTGCTTCACTGTAGCAGCTGGTGAGCTTTTTGAAGGGGATTTCTGCGATTGGAGTATTTTTGTAACTGGTCTATCCATAGTGTTTGTAATTGCTATAATGTAATGGTGTTTTATCCATGAGAAGGAAATTGAACACTGGAGTTTAATAATTTAAAAATTTATTAGTTAAAACCTCGCGTTATAATTAGCCAGATGCTGCTATTTTGAAATGGTTAGCCGCAATTAGCGTTTTAAATAGAAGGGTCTCGCATTTAATGCTGCCTGGCTTTGACTTTGAAGATCTCATTCTTTAGGACCTACTGAAGTCCAGTGTTGAAGGTAGACTTTCATTTTATTCTATGCAAAGGCAGAAACCCTACTGAAATTTCAAGCTGGGTAAGCGAATTTGAACTATTTGATTTTTTTTTTTTAACCTGACTGAGGGTGGAATGTGGTTGTGTGGTTTTGGTGTGTTTTTAATACTTTTTTTTTTTTTAGCAGAATGTTTCCTATATGCAATTTGTGTGTATGGGCTTTTGTATTGCGGTGAGTTTTCTGTTTGGGTATTGCAAAGGTAACAAAAGGAGATCTGTGGCTGCATTGATTGTTCCTTTTTAATCACAGAGCACAAGCAAATAGGCAGCCATCTGGTAATAGAGACGTGGGACACGTGTAGGTAACCGGCACTAAGAATGTGTGGGACAAGATTCAAAAAAAAATGTATTAGTTTTTGTCACGGGCAAGCTTTTTTAATAATAGCAGCCTGAGTGGTGCGTTGAAGCATCTGATGGGCCCTCCCGAGAGAGGATGATTATACTGGAGAGATATCAAACTATGAATCATTTACACTAACCTCTTGTGAAGCACAGCTTGCATTTTTAATGAAGGATGATTGCATTTCATAAACAGACCTTTAAAAATTAAAATAATATTGATCTTCTTTCACTTAGCTCTATTAAAACAGTAAGCTATGCATCTCCTTCTAATAGCTACAGGACAGATTATTTTATAAAAAATAAAATATATTATACCAATGTATTCATGAGCCTCTAAATTGAGGCTATGTTTTTGTGCTTAAATGCCTTCTTATCCTGCAGCTGGACTTGCACAGATTCTGACCTGCGAACAAAAGACCATTTGAGAAGTGTTGCACACAATGTATGTGAAGGGGAGGGGGGACTCCAAGTCCCTGGTACTCAGCTTGGCACCTCGCAGCCATTCCTTGCATACTTCATTTCAGGTCTGAAATGCCTTTTATTTGTGCTCTTCCCAGTCTGCTCCCAGGGACAGCCATACCCACATGCTATTGCATATTGTCTGTGTTGATTAAAGGTAATTGGTGGTACGTGTAATCCTGTTTTTTTGGGTCATAGCTGTAAAATACCCATCTCTGGGCTTTGTGTGTCCTTGGGACGGCGGTTGGGACGGGGGAGATGGCCAACTGTGTTTTTGGGCTGTTCTGAGCGCCACGATGTGCAGCTGTCTCTTTGGGCTGTCACAATTTTGTTTAATTATGTATGTGTCTGGGTCAAAGTTATTTTGAAGCTGTAGGCTGATCTGGTACTGTCTATAAAGTCCAGGAGAAGCGGTAGCCAGAACCGTGTAAGCTCTTCATAGTAAGTGACATCAATTTTAGCTGTCCATGAGCTTACAGAATAGTCACATGTCTAGTAAGTCAGTTTGTAGGTTGGAAGAAAGGCTCTTTCTAAGAAAAACTTTGGCTTCCAGATAACTTGAGGGGAATTTGATTTAGCTGGAGCTCTCAGTTCTTGGCATTTCAGATCATCTTCCCAAGCTTGGAAGCTTCCCATGTCGTTCTTCCAGGAACCGAGGCAGGCTGAATCCATCGATCGTGACGGAAGTTTTTATTAACTGTGAAGTATTCTCCACATGGTAAATGGCGGAGGTTAATTTCGGGCAGAATCGAAAATGCAGATCTCTTGATTGCAGAAATATTAGGAAAATTAAACCGAGGAAGTGGAAATACTCTCCCCTTCTGTAAGGTAACTGAAAGAGCAGCCTTGCATCAGAAGGAGCAAAAGCAATGATGCTAAGCTGAATAAAATATTGCTTTTTTTGTTTGTACACATGGAAAATAGTGTATACTTCATGCACACGTTACCGTTTTCTGGGTAGTAGAAGACTACCAAAACCAGAGCTTGTCTGTTCTGCTGCTCTGTTCTGTTTATAAACTGGGAAGTTCACTGGAAGTGTTGTAGAGGTGTAAGCTCTGCTTCAAAGTCAGGGGTGGAATTTGTGAAATACTCTTGTGTGCTTTAAAATCCTTGGTGTATAGTCAAAGACAGACAAATGGACACAAAGAAGGTATTCAAGTCCTGGAAGATGCAGAAAAAATGTGCTGTAGATCAGCTGGAGTTTTATTTTGGACTTCTGTTTTTCATGTCAATAACCCTTTTTTCCTTCTGTCAGTCAAGTTGGGCAATTGAAATAAAGGCTGACGCTGCACAAAGACGATGTTCTGTGGACTTATCCCCACGTTGTCAGTGTTTTTTCTCCTCTTTCCCCTTTCTGGTTTCCTGCCATTCCTCAATCCATTTCAGCAGACTGACGTGCATCTTCCTGTCTCTGAAACCAGTTAAAGCAAACCAGCCTTTTGTCAGGGCGTTAGAGAAAAGCAGTCTTCGTTTTGAGTCAAAGGCTTTAAAACCTGCGTGTTACTGCTTCAGCATCTGAAATTTATTGCACGTGTTCCTATGTGGTGAGCGTACGTGCCGTGTTTATCTGGAAACGAAAATTTCCTACCAGTTGTTGCCATTTTGCATTCTGCTTTTGTAATCGTCTTTTCTAAAATGGCTTTATTGTTCACTGATCAGGTGCATCCTGACATAAATAAAACATTGGCAGTAATTGGCTGTGACAGATTTCCAGCACTCCCTCTTCTGCGGTGCGTGCAGCCTCTGACAGTTACAGAAGGCTGCTACAGAGCCCAGTCCTCACACAGGGAAGTCCCTGGGGTAATTGGCTTTGACGGGTACTGGTTGCTGCAATAATACTGATCCATGAGCTTGTGTGAGCTGCATAATGCCTGAAGGATTTTGTACCCATCAATATGTCCTCAGCTTGAATCATTTTTTTTCATACTCTTTCCGTGGCAGTTTATTAAAAGAAATACTTGCTACATTTACAGAGTATTTGGTATCTACACAACCTCAGCTGTCATGGTAGATGAAAACACTATCCTGCGATTCTGTGCATAACACCGCTGTGTGTCTGCAGCTGATACAAAGAAAATCCTGCCTGCAATTGCTGGAAGAGGCTTGCAGTTCAAGCCTCTTATTTGCGTAGGTACCTCGATGTTTTAAAACGATCTGTGGCAATAAAACGTGATAGCAGTCGTGCTCTCGCCAGCAGACTTTTTGCTAAACTGAAGCCGTGTGAGCAACCCCCAGATTATGAGAAGGCAGAGATGTAGATGTTAGCAACGTGAGGACTGACAGTTTGCAGGTTACCACGGCTGAAGGCATGATAACCTATGGTTTTTAGGGAATCAGCTTGAAAAGGTTCCAGTAGTATTTTGGGAAGCCCTGTGCAGCAGACCAAGGCTATGATGGCTGAGCAGTACCTGTCCCTGAACTGGATCCTGCTGCTTGCCTAAAATAAAATCCTGTTGGCGTGCACCAAACATCTCACACCTGTAATGGAGTCCTCTCAGGTAATGTGTCTTTTAGAATGGCAGAAATTCAGGGATTTCTTCTGGCTCTGTTTTGTGCCAGGCTCTAACTCCCCAGAAGCAGTTGTTGTGATGTGACTGGGGTAATTCTCCCTTGTTCTGTAAGTTTGTAGTCATGCAGTACCAGTGTGTTGATGAGTCCCCTGGGGAAATGGCAGATAACTGGTGGTAAGGGGATATTCTGCATCCTTCTTTTTAGAAGGAAAGCCGGTGAAATGAACCCCCTGGTTTAGTTGTCAGCATGGGGAGGTCTGGCAAATTTGAAGCTTCTTGCCTCATGGATACAGCTCTGTCTTGTTACTGAAAATGAAGCCGTATATCTAATTACGTATTACAGAGAAGCAGCTCGTAATCAGTGCCAGGCTGGGTGTTTGCCTTTGGTTCCAGTTTTCCATGAGAACAACAAGTCCAATTTAGCGCAGATTTTGAGGTGTGAGTGTGTGGTGTATTTTAAACCATCAATCTGTCCTGAGCCTGTTAGGCCAAAATCCTGAAGCAAGGTATTCCTCACTGTGTGGTCTTCCTCATGGAGCTTTAAAGGAAAAGGCACCAAAATGTCATTCTTTTCACTAGATGAGCACAAAATGCAAATAGAAATTTCTAAAATGGTATTTCCTTTGTTTTTTTGGGTTTCTCTCCTGGAAATTACAGTAATTATTTGGGAAGAAACCTTTCAGAGGCAGAAAGCTCACTTTCCTTCAGAAGTGCTCTCAAACTAGTAGGATTTTATCATTTTCCCCTTTCAAGCTATTCACACTGTGGCTGGTAGCACAAATTCTGCCCCATTATGATGGGTAAAGCATCCCACGCTGGAAGTCTTGTCCTGTGCTCAGCTCTCCTACTGGCCTCCCATTTTGAGGTCAACTTGCAGATCGATGTCACGGCAGAATCACTTTCAGTTGCCCTGTTGTGTTTTCCAGGTAGGCTTTAATTTGAAAACACATTCATATTTAAAATAATTCAGACTCTTTCGTAGTGCTATTGATTTTTATTTTTTCCTCCTTCCAGGAACCAAAGCCAGGGAGTATCAGATTTTCAAATTCACGCAGCTAAGCCTTGCGAGTCAAAAATTAAATTGTGAAATGCAATTCCAGGGTAATTGATTAATGCAATTACATGTATATTTGACTAAAATTGGGTTCTGCAACATTAGCAATTTAATTACAAAATGCATGATGATTGTAAACCCAGCAAAAAGTATTCTGTTGATAAATGTAGCTGCTGGTTCACATCCTGGTGGTTAGGGCTGGTCAGCTGGATTTCAACATCAACTAGTTTCAGCAGTTAGTGTGTGAACAAGTGAAATATTCCAATTTGCATCAGAATGAAGCTTGCTCTGGAAATATGAGCACAGTGCAAAATTGCTTAAAATTAGACTCAAGCAAAGTAACTTTAATCCTCATGGCTTTAGACTCTTGCATGCAAATTAGATTTTAAACATCGTGTCCTGTGCCAGCTAGTGAGTTTTCTTTATCTTGGATGTCATTTGGGAATGCTGAAGCTATTTTGGAGGAAGCATTTTAGCCTGCTATGTTTTTTCTCTCTCTCTGCTTCCACATCTGGTTTAGGTCACTGTATTTCGTGACTGTAGAGTGAGAATCTCAGGGCAAGTCAGTTCAGCAGCTGACTCTGCCTCAGTAATTTTTTAAAGCTATTTCTGAACTTGCTTTTACAGGCAAAACCCACTGACTTGCAACTAAAACTTTAGTAAGAGCATCAATTGCCTGTTGGCACAGCTGAAGACCTTTGTACATGAGAAGGGAAGGACTGCATGCTGGATGGAGAAGACCAGTTACCGGGCTGTACTAGTTCTGACGCTGGTGGTTTTTCATTTGGGGAGTTGGGTAGTGCATTTCCGAAGTGCAAACACTTCGGATCAGAACAGTTGCCTAAAGATGGGCGTCTGAGATACGGTGGGTTAGGTTTTAGGTCTTGGGAAGAGGGATGGATGTATTTGGAGTCTGTTTCATTGACAAAAGCTGGCAGTGGTCAAGGTGCTGCTTTTGTGCTTCAGTTGGCTGAGTGACCAGGGCAGTGGGGTGCCTTGCCTTCCGTCTTGCTCAAGCGGTTAAAATTTCATTTCCTGGGAAAGCTGTAGTGAGCTAAACCCAGGTGGGGATTAGATTGCACTATTATGGTGTGTATTTTGATGAAGGGCGCTTCATGTGCTGTTAACCTAATCCACCCAGAAATAGATCAGGTTAACTGGGTATTCCTTCTTATTTCTTTTTAATCCCATGCTGTTGCAGTGTTATTCCAAATGATTTGTCCATACAGATAAGCCAAACATTTTAATCTGTTTTGGCTCCATTCCTTTCTCTGCTTCCCTACATGAGAAAATTATCATTCTGCCTTCTGCCAGTTGCAGTGGCCATGAGGTGTGCTTCGAACTTTCAAAAGCTCCTTCACGTTCCCGAAGCGAATGGCTTGTCTGTGGTGTCCTCGTATGTCTGATGGCTGACAAGTCCAAACCAGATTTCCTAATGCCAACATTCTTGTCAATCAAGGTGTAAATCAAATTTACTTTGCATTCTGTATGTAAGTGCGGTTTTATTCCTGCACGTGTGTTTAAGTGTGTGCCTGTGTGTGTATATATAGGTGTAGGTATCTTTAGCTCTGAGTTCAAGGAGGGTAATGCTCTCATGCTCGAACCAGCCACCCACTGCTAAATTGTTTCAGCTAGAGGGAATTTCCTCCTCTATTGGTGTGTATTTGAAGAGAAGCGATTTAATCAGAAGCGCTCACGTTACGCTCAGAATTACAGAAATCCCCATCAGTATCTTGAAGAAACTGCACAGTGACTCCAAAACCTTTTCTGCTCTGTCCACTAAAGGAGGTGCAGCACCCCTAAAGTAAGGGTTTGTTTGGTGAAGGCAGCTTTTGGTGTAGTTTGCTGCTGACGTACAGGCAATGTAAATAATTGCTGGGCTTGATTCACGTACTTTTTGATGCAAGCAAGAAACAAGCAGTGACAGGCAGGGGAAGCTAATCTGCATGGTATCTGTACCGCAGAGCGTAAATGTGGAGGATTGTTGCACTGGCCAACGCTCCGGCATTAATATTAGTTATAATAACTGTCAGTAGAGGTCACAGTCTTGCTGATCCAATGTGAAAGCTACACAATCTTGTTAGCGGATACTGCAGCACAGGAAAGAGGATTACATAGCAGCAATAGTTCATAGTGTATCTCTATTGCTCTCCGAAGATGGTTGATTTATTTTTCAGGTATATGAATGACAAAATACGCAACTTGAGTTAACTTAATTTCTTCATAATACGTACCGTGTAATACTTCAAATGTGCTCTTCTAAATAACCTTATAATGATCCACAAGCTTGTCTTGAGTTAAGAAGTGTAGCTAGTTAAAAATAATATGTAATAAGTCTTAGCCTTCCTGGCTGTTAATGGCTTGCCTTAATTGTTTGCTTTTGGTCGGGTGAAAGGGAAAAAGGAGGTCTGGGAAGTGCTCTCTAGCAAAAGAGGGGGAAGCTACGTGGATTACATTTGAATTGCAGGTACTGTGTTTCTATCTGTGCACTGGTTTGCTTATTTTCAGAACCAGAACAGTAGTGGCTCTATAGGAAAATAATAATAATAGCAAAAAGCTTTATGCTAAAAACTGTGGCCAGACTATTGATCGTTTTTGAGAAAGAAATCAGTACTGAGAGATGGAGTAAAGATATGTAGTTATTAAAGACTCTAGATGCGTCTCTTTCAATAAAGGCTATTAGCCACTGGTCACAAGCTCTGAATCATTTCTTGTGCTAACGACTATTATAAAACTGCAAACCTTGTGTGCGTACAAGTCTGGAGCTGTGAACAGGAAGTCCAGTAGGTATGTTAGCTGGATATGACATTTAATTTAGATCCTAAAGCTGTGGTTTTGCAGTTGTCGTGGCTCAAAAGCCAGGATCTTTAGAAATGAAATGCTTCATCAAGAAATGTTGTAGGTAGTCTGGCACTTGTTTCCATCAGAATATTGGTAGAGACGACATTCAGAATGAGGATATTTAAAGCCTGGGAACTTAGCTTTAACCAGCGTAAAGAAACTGCTTTTGTTGTATATCATGGCTGCCCACTCAGTAGCACAGTCCCGCTTTTAAGAAGTATATCGGGCACTTGCTATTTTTGATGATCTTGATCAAAACCAAGAAAAAAGATGCATGTAGAATTTTGAAGGGAAGACAGATTCCTCTTCAGATTACACAAAACATTTTAGGATTTTGGAGTGATGTCTTGCAGTCCAAGTAGCTTAGCCCAGTTTTGTTAGCTACGAGGTGGCTGTGAAGTTGATCTGGATTTGCATTTCTTAGGCAATGGCAGGAGCAGCTGCTACTATTGAACACTTCTCTTCCAACTAGTATTTCTAGGGAAGATCACCTGTGATGGAAGTCTATTGTATCCTTTCTGCAGGCTGCTTCTCTATCTTCCTGTTGAGGGAGGAAGAAAATCCCCCCCCTGTTTATCTTCCTGGCATTGCCTGTGTGTGTGGGAGAGACAAACCATTTTCTTCTGCCTCTTTGGCTTTGTTGAGCTTGTTCAAAAAACCTTGTTTTAACTCCTCATTTCTCCTGTGATTTGTTTTAAAGGAAATGGTTGTCTGAAGATAGCCTTGAATTCTTACAGCCCTTAGAGTTCTTACACTTACTGCCTGTGTCCAAAAGCAAGGTCTTCAAGAGATCTTTTTGAATCCCCTTAGATGAAGGATGAATATCCTCTTCAAAGAAAGATTAGAAGGATAATCATAGATTTTCTGAAACAGAAGATATGTCTGCTGTATGAGATATGTGAGTAAAGCTCGAGAGCATGACCTTGTGTGTTTACCTGCTTCTCTGTCGGAGAAAATGTGGTGCTCGGCCTGAAGAGTGGAGTGGGGGGTTATGAACTGTGGTTATGAACTGAGATTACTTTTGGAGCTCCCTAGAAATTGCTTGCATTGTGTAGCTTGCTTGCTATCCTCAGTCATCAGTTGAGTGTCTAGCAGTAACAGCTTAATTTGTAGCATTAAAACAAAAAGGCATTATTAAATTCTGCAGCCTGTTTTGTTTTGTCATGTCCCTCCGCTACCCTGGGCTCAGACTTGCATGCAATAAGACACTAATAATTGTGCATTGATTAATAGTCGCTTATTAGATGCTCTCTGCATAGCTCCGTTCTTGTATCAGTGTTATCATTTACATGTACCTGCTTTAAGCAAATCCTTATAATCAATGAGTAAGGATTTAATGATGTATTTCACACAACAATAACTTATACTCATTTGAGATTCAATTGGGCTTTCTAATAGTAGTTTAATAACCAAGTGGATTTTTAATTAAGTAACTGACGTCCTATGCATTAGCATCTTTCACTTAAAAATAGTAATTAAAAACTCCAGCTCTTACGAGTGAGAGGTAATCTTACAGATGTGACCAGTGTTAAGCAGAGCAAGAATGGCTCCTTCACTCCAGTCAGGCTGATGGAGTAAATCGGAGCAATAGCAGCTTCCCTGCTCACTTCATTAGGTCGCGACACATGAAGTCTTTGAAAACAAAATGTAATCTTTATTCAGCGTGAGCTGGTTAACTATCTATCCAAGTGACAGAGAAGCAGCAGTTTTTTTTTGAGTAGCTTTGTATTTTAATTGGAGGTAGTATCTTACTTTGTCCTATCAGTGTGATGATAGCAGATTTTTTGGAGGAGATTTTTTTGCTGACATTTGAATGTTCTCCTAAATACCTAATAGCTTTATTCACTTCACGATGAAGGAGGCAGCCAGAGCTGCCAACGGTATGGGGCCAGTAATGAGAGGATCTATTTCTTGCTATTAATTGGGGGAATGGTAGCATATCTATTCAACTTTCCTATCTGAGAAAGAACTGTTCTGACATGGACACCTGCATCACTTGATAAAATCAAAAGATTTAATGCTGCTTAGGTCTTTAAAGGGTAGGCAGGAGTCACTCGAGAGCCAGAAGAAACAACATCCAGAAGTACTTGCAGAGTGTTCCTGCATACCTTCTTTCAAAAGGGTTCATACCTAGGAAAAGAGGTCACGATGCTCATTTGCTTGAGGTTTCAGGTAAGAAACTCATCTCACATTAGAAAGTATGCATCCTACTGTGAATTCTTCAGGGCTTTGGGGCATCAAAATTAATAGCTCATGTCTTTCTGCATTTTTGGTAAAAGGCTTATGTGGATGGAAAAAGCCGTGCCTCTAAGTGATGAAAAGTGAGTCCTAAAACAGTTACATTTTCCAGGATTGATTTATGCTCCAGGTAATTGCAAGAGTTAACCACATGGAATTGTTAACTTATTGGAATTTGTACAGAAAGGGGCATGCATTAGGCTGTGTTCCTTTGTAACACACTTCTTTTTGTTCTGTTTTTTGTGCCTGTCAGTAGATAAGATGATGTGTTTGTCTGCAAACATGAACAATTATTTAGATGAGCTATAGAAATGCAGAAAACGAATATGCATGTGACATGAAAAATTCAAGATTGTTTTAGTTAAGTATGTTGGTGGCTTTCATTAATATGAATTACGTTGTTGATATGAATTTTATATTATGACATGAATATCGAATTTGTTCTGGGCTGTGCATATGTGGATGGGGGGGACGTTTCTGTTGTGTTTAAAACACACAAAACCCAAACTCAACACCCAGCACACCACAACTTTGATGTTTCTACCACACTGGGGCAGGAAAAAAAAGAAGGGAGGTGCTAACTCCAACGTAAGAAAAAGATTCGTTAAGCTTTTCCTGGTCTGTGCCAGGCTTCCCAATGACAAAATTGACTTGAATACAACACAGTACAATTCTTAGCTTTGTCAGTACTTTTCCCTATCCATTAAATATTCATGGTAGGAAAAAATTGTGAGAAAAGGAAGTAATTGCAAGTCTTCTGGTAGAAGAAGGCATCTCTGGGAGCTGGGCTGGGCAGGCTGTTGCAATGTGGTGGTCCTGTATGCGCTGAGTAGTTCAGACGGGGAGTTGGAGAGGGGAATTTGGAAATGAGACTTGTCAGCTGGCATGACTTCAGAGTTTGGTTAGCACTAGAAGGCTTTGTTACACTGGTCTTTTGTTTATGCATGCCAGGCATTTCCCTGGGCATTGGTATTCCAGAGGGAAAAGGAACTGTTTTTGCTGGGTAGAAAATGCTTAATCCAAACAGCAGGAGTGGGTGGAAGACAAGGTGCAAGCGTACGTGCATACTGAATGAGAAGCTGTGCTGCTCGGTGGCTGTTGCTGGGCAATATTTAGACACTATTAAACACTCGTTACAAGGAAAACTGTAAAATTTTACAGGCAGAGCATCCTTCTAGTGGACATTGTACTCTTTGAAAAGATTGCCTGTGTGTTGTAAAAGCACCACTCTTTCATAAACTAAACTCGGAGAAAGTTCAGTTCTGTCTTATTGCCAAACAACAGAAGGTGGCTGATAACTGTGTTAATGAGGAGTGTCAGCGTGCACAGCTCAGCACAGTGGTGGTTTGGGTTTCTGAGCATCTTTCTGAGCTCTGTATGTGGCATCCAGACCTCAGCGTCCCTGTGCATCACTGTGTTCGCTGCTGTCTGTATCTGTTTGGTTCTGACCTTCTAGCGAGCAAAAAGGAGTCCTTACTTCCTCTCCATCCAGTTTAATTTAAATTCTTCCTGCTTCAGACCCACCTCACAGTGCATACAGCTTGTGGGTATGTCAGATGTAATTTCATAGGAATGGGAACACTTATAAGTGAAGTTATGGCTTAAAAACAAAGCCACCTATACGCCTGGTGACATAAAAACAATGGAAGGGATGTATCGCCTCTGGAAAAGGGGCGGAATTATTGTGGGGGTTAAACGACAGCACGGAGGTATAATACTGAACAAGAGCGTAATGCCCATAGAACTACTAAAAACCTGCTCAAAGGTGACCAGCCCATTTCAAAAGGTCGTTCAAAATTGCAGAAAGTGCTGGATGCAATGAGACACCCTCTGCCTGTGCTCCTTTGCTCACCTCCTTTCCGCCTGGAGCAGTGGTGGATATCGAAGTGATGTATATGCTTTAGGTAAGTTTAGCAAATAGTACGTGTCCCATGACATCTGAAAAATGGTTCTGTGTTTAATAGCGGTTATCAGCCGTTGTGTTAAAAAAAAAAAAAAAAAAAAAAAACCTTACCAATTTTTAGAAACCCATGGTTAGTTATTGGGGTGCGAATTCTGGAAGCAAGTGAGGACAGTGTTGGTGTCACTAAGGAGGAGCCGACTCCAGAGGGCGCTCGGAATCAGCAGTGCTCTCCGTCCTTCAACGTGCCAAGACCACATTTCACTGAAGAAAGCAATAAAAGTCGCCGTGCTTCCTTCCCTTTTGTCTCTCTCTGCACCACCGCGTGACATCTCGGCGCGCTGGAAGCGTGAGTATTGGCTTGGGCTGGAGACTTAGAGGGGCCGATGCATCTGAATTGCTCAGCTCTGGGGGATTCCTCCTCAAGGCGTCCAAGGCACAGTGAGCTCCAGCATCGTGCCCATCGTTGTCGTGCTGGCTTAAATCATTGGGACGTTTGAAGTAGCTTTTCAGGCCTTTATAGAGCATAAATAAAAGGATGGATGGTTCCAACTTGACGGTGCTTTTTTCCCTGCCTTGGACAAGAGGTAAAATACTGCATTTTTGCCTCGAGATATTCAAAAAGCAAGAAGAGTTGGTTTGACCTGCTGTGATTTTTAATATTCCTTTTTAACAGCTAATAGTAACTGGTAATAAAGCATGTAATGTGCAAATCCCACACTGAGATACCATGTAGGGATTTTTTCTGTTGTTTATAACTGCCCCTGTAATATTTTTTTTTCTTTTTATTTTCATAGTCTTGCAATCCTTTCTGAAACAACTCAGTGACTGTTCTTGGGAGGTTGCTTCCTACCTGAAGCTTGTACAGCCTGAAGCTGCGAATGTGAATGCCCTTAGTTGTAGGGCAGCGGCTTCCATCTCAATTTCCTTTTGGTTTTGGCAGTTGCGGAGGAATGTATATCCACGGGCCTGCTGTGTGTGACTGGGGCCAAGTATTGAAAGTGCTGTGGCATTTCAGAGGGAATCTGCGTTGCTATTCTCAGTTACAGCTCTGACTTTTAGAGCAACTTCCTAAATTAAAAGCTGAACTCCTGAGAAGTATTTTAAAAACCAAAAACATAATGTTGGCAATAATTGCATAATATAGCACAGACTTCCAGGTAACAGGTAGCTTTTGAGTAGATCTCCTCTGAGCATTTTCTCTAATAACTAAACACAAGTATGAATCATTCTCTAATTTCAGGGCTTATATTAGGTTGTAGTGCAGGTTCTTGGCTGGAGAATATTTACATTGCAAATGTGCTGTCTGTTCAGATTGCTTTCCCTTTGTTGTTGTGTGGCAAGAATGATGTGTTCCTCTTGCTCCTTGACAGGAAGTCTTGATAGCTTGGAATTAGGGAGCGTGGTGGCTGGCCCTCCTGTATTTTCGTGTTCTGAGTGTGCTTCACCTGTTTCCTATGGAAAAGGAAAAATGGCTCCCTTGAATATACGTTCAGGTATACAAAACTGGTAATTTTGCTTCTAACTTGTGTGGTTATGAGCCTAATAATTGTTTCAGGCTGATGGAAGATTAAAACTTGTCTCCCATGTCAGTTATTAAATGTGGGAATAGCTGCGGGCTGTGGAATAAAATACCTGATTTACAGTGCAACTCTGTGAAAGGCTGTAACGCGAGAACTGTTTAGGTTTGTTTGGTATAAAAGCTTCATTTAGGAGGAGAAGAAAAAGCAGCCTACTAGAGCATTTCTGGTTGTGACTTCTATTTTAGTAGGCTGAAGCCCAACGTGGTGATTTGTGTGGTATAATGATGGTAATTCAGAGCTGGAAGACGAGCCGTCTGTAATTTTGAGCCTTTCTAAGTGTTACAGCTCCTTATCAGCAGAGCTAACAGGAGCTGGAGAGTCTGTAAGGCGGGGAGCTTTCCTTCCTTCTCAAGTGCTAAGGTTAAAGTTATTATAAGCATGTTTGTTAGCTTTTGTTGGTATAGAAGAGTGCTGTGGACACTTGCATGTTGTTGCCGGGGATGTATTTTTCTAGTTAACGTGGTGAGCAGTTGCTTAATTTGCAAAGCTGTTACTTCTCTTGATCCTGGCTATAGTAAAAATCAATGTGCTCTCTGCAGTCTGAACTAATAGGAATCAAACTCATTGAAGCATGAAAATGGTTTAATCAACAGAGAGCAATCTTAAAGGTTACTTTTAAGAAGAAGAAAAGGAAGAAAAAAGAAAAACCGCCACCACCCAAGCTCGGAAACTAAAGAGCAAAGCACAGCACTTCATGCCTTAAGGTAGATTAATGGAGGGAAGACTGGAAAAGGTTTAATTTGAAATAGAGCGATATTCTTAGGAGCGACTGGATTTCCAAGTCTTTTTAACAACCCCACCCAAGTGCTTATAGCTCTGGTCTGTGAATAAACTGACAAAACTGAGGAATAACTATGGGCTTCTTGGTGCCATGAAAGGCACTCGGTGAGTTCATTCCAGGGCCTGAATCCAACAGGATGCTCAGGCTTGCTCTTGACCTCATTTAAATAAACAGGCATCAGTGAACAAAACAATTCTGTTGCATATCTGGCTATTGGTATCCCAAAGTACAGGTCTTATTGAGAAGGAAGAAGCAAGGGGATCAGGAACAGCGTAAGTGACAACAGTGTGTTTTGTCAGCCACTCCTTTGAAAAAACCCGGACGGTGCTGGGAGTGGGATTTAAACTGTTCTGCTTTTGCTGTCTTGTGACCCTGTAAACTGGGTAATGGACAAAGCAGCCATTCCTGCACACCTGTAAGGGGAGGCTGGGGAGTACACGTGCATTTTGCTTTCTTGAAATTGCATTCGCTGTTAATATTTAACCACTGCTAACAACTGTGCGTTACCACTGAGACTGCAAATACCGGCTCGTATTGTAGCTTAGCTCTCCAGTTCCTTCTCCTCTAAACTTTAGTTGATGGTTTTCTACTCACTTCTGACAACTCCCTGTTGAATACACTTTCCAGCCATGCCTCATGCTGCTACACACTGGCATCCTCCTGGAAATTAAAGAGCAGTGTGACCCTTTTCACATGTGGCTTGAGTGCTTTCACGCTGGAACGATGACTGGAGGTTATAAACAGGGAAGGAAGGGATGGTTAACGGGTGTGTGTTCTGCTTAATGATTCTTTAGGGAAACTGAAACAGCAAGTGTAACCTTTAAATTATGTTTTCACATCTTGATGTGCCACCTTTGGCACATTCAGATCTTAAAGAAATAAAGTTTATTTCATGAGGAAGTTGGCTGCCAAGCTTTAATGCCAGTTGCCTTAATGGATTATTAATGAACTTGTGAGGTGTACGTGTATCTTTGTTACTGATAAAGCACTAGCATTAACATTCAGCAGTCCCTATCGCTACCCTAATCAAAGGCTAGGCATTATGCTCAGAGATGGAAATTGTAGCTCAGAGTCTGAAGAAAGAACACCTTTGACATGCGATACATGATACGTGAGAGGACCTGCCTGTGCTCCTCTGGATTTTCATGTGTTTTGCACGCTTTTTTGTTGCTCTTTAGTTCATGTCGGGATGAGTTGGGTTGTTAGCTGGAGTGGAAACCACGTATTTTAACTTCCAGAGATGTTGCTTACATTCACGCGCTGTTTTTTCTTTGTGCTTGCAGTTGGGCTGCTGTCAGCACTCAAGGGGAGAACTGAAGGCTTAAAATTTACAGCTGCAAAATCAAGCCTGGACATGGTCCTTGTGGCTTACTTGAATTTGCAGCGTTTTGGTGTTTGGTTTCCAATACCATTTGTTTTAGGAGTCTGACACTAGGTGGCATGCTGCAGCTTGACCATGCTGGCGGTGAGCTGATTAAAACAAAAAATGGTCCCGGATTACTTCTGGGCCCTTTTTGTTGAAGGTTTCTTATGTTTCTGTGCAGGGGCTTTAAAGCTGCTTATTTATTGTTACATGGGAGCCTGCCTCGCATCACGTGAAACTCTCGCATTCCTTTTGTCCAGAAACGTTAGCTGTTCATGTAAACTTAATGTAGAATGTGTAAATATTTTCTTAAGTGAATGTTTGTTTTTTGGAAGTGTCCTTTGATAGGTACATATGCATGTGTTTTGGTTAGGGTTTGATTTGTGATCTGCACGCAGCTGATTTCATCAAAGCTGTCATTTTTGGAACACAATTTGGAGTGGGAGGGAAGGGTACTTTGATGTTTGCAGTTTTCTGCAAGTACTTTGAAGAAATTATGTAGATAGCTCTCACTCGTATCTGTTTTACCAACTTGCCTTGAAATTATCTGTTTGCCCAAGTCTCGGGATTACATCTTCCAAGTCTTTTAGTCTTGGCTCCTGTGATGTCTTTCCGTGCGGTATGAAGAGACCCCAAAATAGAAGACCTGGGATGCCTCTTCTGTTAAACTTTGTTAATTCTGGGCCATTGAAAGCACAGCAGCAGGGAAAAGCTGGCAGGTTGCCTTGAAAGCCTTCCTCAAAATGAGGCTGATGTGGGTGTTTGTGGAGGAGCTGCCCTGCATGGGAAAAACCAAGGGTGCCAGGGGGGCCACGACTGGTGTGTTTTTGCTTGAAGGAAGTTCAAGTCAGAATCCAGTCACGTGAATGGGATTTTTTAAGCCCTTGTGTGATTTGTGTTAAATCCTGGTAGGAAAACGTGCCTTGTTTTGACAAGTAGCCCAGAAGTGATTTACATTAAAATTTCCAGCAGGCTCTGTTATTTTCAGCGGAGGGTGTTTAACGAGTTAGTGTAAAGCGTGCTTAACTCGTTGCCACCTCTTCATCTACGGTATGGGAAATATTGTGAGAATAATTTTGAAAGGCCCTTTTGGCTGTTAATTGGCTGATAAAGGCTATCAAAAAATCTGCTGCTCTGCTTTGTTCGCTTGAAGCCTCTGTGTAGGTGGCTGAAGGCTGCTGCGGGAGAGGTGTTCCTCCTTCAGCTAATCCTGCTCTGTTTGAAAAACAAATCAAAATGATTTGAGTGCGGCAAGCTGCTTATTTAATTTGTGTGCTGTAAGGCAGCTCGTGTTGCTCTCTAAGCAGTACGGCTTCAAATTGGTCTTTATCAGGTCTTGCAAAGTGGAGGGAGACCTTTCTCAGTAGGACTAAAGGTCTCATTTCCTAGGATAGCATGCCGTCACGTGGAGAAGACGGACACATGCTAACACTGGGTAGCAGTTTTTGCCCCAGTATAATTTTTTAATGCTCTTAGCAAGTGGATGAGCGTGTGGTTGGGAAAAGAAACGATTTTCAACCAAAATATTGCTTCCTATGAGACAGAAGTTGTCTTCGTTTGCTCTTATAAATGAGTTTGTAGAGGGAATAGAGAAGGGGAACAAACAGTCCCTTCACATCATTCCATGTTACAGGGGTTCTGGAGGGGTGCGGTGCCAGGATCAGTTCCCTACTTGGTATCTTCTCCCATGGGTTTGGGAAATCAAGCGCTTCTTCTCCATCTAGTGGAGCTGGAGTCGTGTGGTTCCAAACTGCTAACATAGTTTCAAGATTATAGTAGAAACTTCCTGTTTTTAGAGCTTATCTGACCGTCTGGAGGGAAAGATTATTATAGCTATGGTCACATCCTGTGGTTATTGTCACTTACAGAGAGGGAAAAAAAAGCCTATTGAATTTTCTGAAGCTTTTGAATGTGAAAGTGATTATTATACAAAAAACGTTGAGAGCTGTAGTCACGTTTTCTATCTCCACTGTGACTTCAATAAAAGACCATAAATCCACAGCAAACTTTACGTGTCGGTTAGCTCAGCGTCTGCTGTACTTGGGGTGTTGAGAAAATCTCTTGGTAAAGAATCTGTCTTATTCTGGAGAGATTGTAAAGGAAGCATTTGGCAGTCATTTCCTTCAGCTTGTGAGTATAAGCATGCTTTATATTATAATAGTTTAAACATACCACAGGCTGTTGATAGAGGTATCACATTTTCCATTCCCAAAGTAACTTTTAGTTGAAACTGGAGGGAAGAACGGGCAGGCTTCCATTGTTTTACAACTGCTTTGATAGAGCTGAAAAAGATGTTTGCTTACTACTTCCTTCCCTGCTTTTCTTTAGCCTCACAGCCCCCACCATGGGTTTTTGTATAAAAAAACAGCACTTCAGCCTCCTGAGCGTTTTATTTTCTTTGGTTTTACGTACAGCTAAGAGTAAATGTTTTCCTGCTTTGTTGATCCACTTCTTAAATTTTCATGTATGTTAATTTTTCCTTTTTACATACGGCCCGTTCTTGAGAAATGCCTTTTGTTCTCATTATTTTAAGATATCCTCCAAACTACATTGTATATCATCGTGCAGTCAGATTTAAGAAGTTGCTGAACAGGTTGATGTGTTGCTGTATGTGTGCTGCAAGCTGGCAGATGGAATTGGAGTTAGTTCTAATATTCTTGGTTTATCTTACATTAGTCTGTAATTGGGAGTTTTTCAGGACAGGGAATTTCTACTCCCCACCTCTCCTCCAACAATAAAAAAAATTACTGGTTATAAAGAACAAGAGAAGACAGGAAAAATACTGAAAAAGTGTTTTCTCTGACTAGCAGACATGCTCCTTTTCTGCTTAACTTTCTGCCTTGCCTGGTTTGTTTCGATTTCCTGATGTGAAAGCCGTAGCCGGGTTTCAAGTTACTTGTCTCACTGCTTGCTCCTTCGTAGTGTAGTTGCAGTATCCCAGCTGAATTTATTGCGTTTTGTACTTACATACTTATCTAAGTACATAAAAGCTTTTATTGTAAACATCCTGCCAAGTCGCTGGGTTCCTCAGCTCGTTCATCCAGATGACCTTTCTTCATTTTTTCACTCGGCTCTTCCCAAAGCAAGCATGCCCTCCTGGCCGAATTTCCTCCTCTCGGAGGTGCAGCTCCTTTGGAGCGCCATCCTTGAGTTAAGCTTCAACTGTAAAGGGAAAACGCTGTCCCCCTGCTCTGCCTCGTCCTTGTCTTCATTTTCACTCTTCGTTAGGCACATGGAAGCCACAGAATCAGAAGCAGGGAGGGGGCTCTGCAGCCCCTGTGGGCAGCCTGTGCCCACACAGCGCAGCGGTGTTCCCTGGTGTTCGGGGGGGCCTCCTGTGCTCCAGCGTGTGCCCATTGCCTCTTTGTACCTTCCCTTCAGGTATTTATAGGCACTGACACTGCCCCGAGCCTTCTCTCCGGGCTCAGCAGCCCCCCGTCTCTCTCTAATGGTCTTGAACCGGACCCAGTGCTCCAGGTGCGGACCCAGCAGTGCTGAGCCGAGGGAAGGATCCGCTCTCCAGCTGCTGTCTGGCTTCCAGTGTGGATGTAGCTGGTGAACTGAGTCCTCAGCGTTTGAAAGGGGAGAACGGGGAGGAGGGCATGGGCTGACACTGTTGTGAACACTCAATTGTGTGGAGACTTGAGATCGCAAAGAGCTCCTAGTGGGCTCCACAACAACTGTTTATTTTTTCTTTTTTTTTTTCCTCGACACTTCTTCAGCTAGGCCTTTCTGTAAAATCCTGAGATTTCCAGCATGTGAAATTGCTTTAGCAGTCTTCACAGCTCCCTGGGGGAGCAACTTTTGTTTTCTCTCTTCCCTACTGTGACAGAAATGCTGCGTGCATCCAAGATGGTGTATAAAAATAACCCAGCAGATTTTTTTCAGGCGTGTAGAATGGAGTTATGCAGGACTCTCTGTATGTCCTTGAAGTCTCTATCACCATTCTGCAGCTGAGGTGATGCACTGACTGTACCAACAGTAATTTTTGGCTGCCTCACAGATTCTGGATGTGCTGAGAAAGAACCCGAGGCGACTTGTGATTTTTGCCTAATAACACGCAGTAAGTACTGCCAGTGCACAGATTTTGAGGGCTGATTTATTTCTTGTTCTTCAGAGGATTTTGTCTGTGCTTGTGCTTTGCTCTTGACATCAGGAGTGTGGCCCTAAAGCGTCACCTGATTCTGGTACAGAAGGGGACGGATGATGCGGTTGCTGGTGACAGTTACAGCAAGGGCAGTACTGGAATTCTGTGGGCCAGGCGTTGGGTGGTTGGAGGGTTGGGGTTGGGGTTTTCTCAGCCCTCGCTGTGCTTGGGGGGGGAATCTTCCTCCAGAGCCTTGAGGTGGGGTCAGATTTTGAGATACTGACTTGTAAGGGCTTGAGATGTGACTTGAGGTCATCTGAAATATGCACCTGAATGCCACGTAAGTGCAGAAAAGCAGTGCTAGTTGTTGAACCATAAAACCCGTGATAGAGAGGCAGTTCGCTTCAGTGGGATCCAGGTGAGATGCTGCATACCTACAGGCTTAAACCAAAACCTACAAAACTCCCGAACGCTCTGAAGTTCCGTGGCCCACCCATAAAGAGTACAGGTTCCAATTCCATCTGGGGGATTTAGAAGAGGCAAAAAAAGCTGGATCCAAATTTCAGCAGTTACACAGCAAATTAAAATAATTCTTCATCTTCTGGTTTGTTAGGACTATCGCATGCTGCATGTGTAAACTTGGGGGAGAGGAAGTGGGCAAGACTCTAATTGTGTTTAGCTCAGCAGAGTTTACATTCTCCTTAGGCTTGGATTACAGAATGAAATGGCCTTTTGATTATGTTGAAGCAATAGTAATATTACACTGAATTTCCGTTTAGAGATGGCTTTCCAGGGGTGCGGAAAAGCGCTCCCATCTAATTGAGGAGCGAGGTGTAGCTGAACCAGAGCTGGGGCACGCAGGTGCTTAGGATTGATCGATGTTTCCTGTAGGGTGTTCAGGTGTGCTCACAGGCCTCGGGAGTTTTCATGCTTAAATTTTCTGCTTCAGGCTGCTTATTTCCACGAGATGCCGTTGCTGTCTTGGCTGGGAATAAATGCACTGTCAGTGACAGTCTGGAAACTTTTGATGAGGACTGGAATTAGTAACAGAAAAGCAGAGCAGAGCTGTGACACTATGAAGCTGTTAGCTGCTTCTCCTTGAACCTATTCCCTTCCTCTTCTCCCCACCATTTCCAAATCCGAAGGGAGAGCCTGATTTCCATGAGAACAGCGTTAAATCCCCCTTTAAAAATAGGTTCGGCTTAGCAGGGGTTTAATGTGTTACACTTTCCAGCTTAGGCAGGCAATGCTATATTTTCTTTTAGAAAGCACTTGTCATAATCGCGTCTCCATGTGTTCTTAAAAGTGAATTTAAGGCATTTTACTTCTTGGCTACGGTTTGTGCAAGGCGGGCAGTGTGCTTGAGTCTGCTTTGGCAGAAGTGAACCGGGTTGGTGTCTCCGGTGAGCTGCTCTCAAGTGTTTGTGGGACCTCTTTGTCTTGGTTGTCTTAAAAATAAGAAATAAATTACCTGTTTAATCTGTCTAATCTCATTAAGTCTGTTTACAGTTGGTCTGTATTTTCAGTGTATACATATCTGGTAGACCTCGGTCTGCTCCTTCGGAGTGGTTTGTCTCGTGGGTGAAATATTTATGTGTACTTAATGGCTGATCCTGTTGGAGGAAGCGGAGGATGCCGTTGGTGGATAGATCCCGTGGCTTGGAGGGAGTTCTGTCAGCGTCCAAGTCTTCAGCTCAGTGTATCTGCATGTAACAGTCTTCAGATCTGGTAGAACTCATGAGAAGCTATGAGCGATGGCGCTGCGGGTGGCATGTCTCGAAAGCAGCACACTTTGCAGCCCTTTGAGGATGCGCTGTCACTTCTCGGTGCTCAATCTTTCTTAAGCTGACGCGCGTAGGTACAGCGTACAAAGCGTTAGATTATTCACGGGAAGCACTGAAACAGCAAGCTGCGAGTTAACGGGTGCTTCCCAGCGCTTTGCGTAAGGAGAGGTGTGTGTGTGTGCGTGTACGTGCTTTTAAGCAGTGTCAGGAGTTACTGACAGCAAGTCAAAACCTTATTTTTTTCCATATTTTCAGCTTCTGTTGTTGTTTATCCTCACCCCCAGGTGCCCTGTGTTACTGGCGCCCGTAATGGACTTGATGGCAACTCCTGGGCTGCACGTCGAGGCCCGTGGCATACGGAGCTCCTCCGATGGCACATCCCTCGTCTCCTCTCGTTATGTGCTCACCGTGGCAGTGAGAAACACGGGCTGGAGCTGCCGCGCTCAGTGTGTACCCAAATAACCAGCACATGCTGAGCGCGATGTGCTGCTAGCACTTGTTCCGAAGCTGCCTTTGGGTGAAGCTCTGATCGAGCCCACTCCAGGTCTTTGTGTGACCAGCTGGGATGGTTTTTGTGTGAATGGTTGGGATGGGTTGTATGTGCGCATAACTCGGGGCTCGTCCCTTTCTCAGACGTGTGTGCTGTTAGCGCTGATGATAAAAGTGCTTTTGTGAGTTTATAATGCTGTGACTAGCAAAGGTGTATTTAATGACCAAGAAAAGAGTTTAATCTTTTATAATCCATTTTCAGAAGGAAAGATGAAAAGTCTCCACTGCAAAATGGAGCTGGAGGCTGTGCTCAGTGCATGGGTTTTTTGAATTTTACTCCATGAAACGGGGGCAGATCTACATATCTTGCAGGAAAGCCAATTAGTGAACGTTGAGTTGCTTCTGATGTCAGTGATTGAATGCTGGAGCTGTTGTGTTCGTTCAGTGATCTCAGACGTGCTGTACAAAACGAGGTGGGACTTCAGATGGTTGCACTGCCATCTACCACGCTGCCAAACCCTGACGTTGGTTTGCCCTGGCTTTGCGAGGCAGTGTCTGAGGCTCGAATCCAGTCCTGCTGTGCTCAGACTGCTGGATGTTATTGCACTTTGCACTGTTGAACAACTTTAATTGTAATGGGATCTAAAAAATTCTACAGATTCATATTTCTTTAATTCGAGTGCACTTTTCCAACATACACTGACTTCTAGGATTAGCAGTTCGAAGTGGCAGGGAACTCTGTCCTAAAGTGATAACGTATTTTTGAACAAATCCCATCAAACAGTATTTTTTTTAATAACATGGAACTTGGCCTGAATGAACTTACTGCTGGAAAGCTCTTGGAAGTCATTGGAAGTAAATACTTCCTCAAATGCACACTGGAGCAGTAAGTTCCTTTCCATGGCTTGCCAGATGTCAGGCCATATTTGATTAGAAAATTGAAGCGAGGATAAATGCAGTGGTTGCTTTGTGCTGACTTGAGGATTGAATTTCAGCTCTGGCAGGTTTGGAGCTATCACACAGCTACTTGGTTATGAGGCTTATTTTGAAGCCGCTCGCCTTTCCAGCACAGGCTCCAGCTGAGAAGCTGAGGTACAATGGATATTGCGGGAGCGAAGCTCATGCTGCACACCATTTTCAATTTGTATCGATCATAGCAGTCTTGCAAGGTGGCAAGGGCATTAGAATTAATCAGCTACTTGTGCTTCAGCTGTGTTAGTGGTTTTAGGTAGCAATTTCCAGAAAGTACAGCATAATTTTGAAGCTGGACCTTTGTCTCCTGAAGGACTCCTTGTACAAAACAGGAGACATACCTATGGATAAAGGGAGGGGAAACACACAGCTACAAGTAACTAACAGCATCAGGAAAAAAATCACTTAGCAGACCGTACTTAAGGGTGTTGCTCAAATTAAGTGGTTCTGTGAACCTTGCTTTCTCCCTTTCTGTAAGTTAAAATACTACTGTGGGACTGGGGAGCGGATGTGCTCAGCAGGGCAGCAGCATGCCCTGGTTCATTCATTACCCTCAGGTAATAAATCACATTGATGGCTTGTTTTGCATTTTACTCTGTGATGGATATAGCAAAGCCTTGCTCTAAACTGAAGCTGGTGCTACCAGCCAAAAGGCTCCTTGGTGTCGTTCAGGCAGCCTCTACATCTGCGGGCAGACACGCAGCTAGAGGTAAATACCCATTATTAAAAAAAAATAATAAAATATGGCCGATTAAGTACAATTAAAAGGAAGAGGTTTTGCTGAGCAGACGAATTCCTCCTGCTGCTGGGGAGCGGGGAGGGCTGGAGGGAGGAAGGCTCCTCAGGAAAACGGCTCGCTGCTCCAGCAAACCTTTGTGAGGGGGGCCTGGGCGAGGCACCTCTGCCTGTTGGGGGACCCCTCTGGACCCTCCCAGACCTCCACTACACTCTCCCATACCCCCTTAGACCCCCACTGTACCCCTTATGCCCCCCAGACTCCCTCCAGACCCCTGCTACAACCCCCTAGCCCTCCCCAGCTGCCTCCAGACCTCCACTACCACCTCTTATGCCCCCTAATTCGCCTTAGACTGTCCCCTTAGGCTCCCCC